>NW_015160897.1:158327-208642 GCF_001447785.1 Gekko japonicus | reverse complement strand
CTCAGTCACCCGCGAAGCAAACAAAAAATCCTGGGATTTGAGTATTTCAGCTGATGCGGAGCAAATGAGGGAAGCCCCGGGCCAAAAGGAAGCATCGAGCCAAATTGTGTGAAACCGACCAGATGCTCCGGAGGAAAGAGAGGCTTCACTGCGCTTCATCGCGGGGAAAATCGAAGCAAACAGAAAATCCTGGGATTTGAGTATTTCAGCTGATGCGGAGCAAATGAGGGAAGCCCCGGGCCAAAAGGAAGCATCGAGCCAAATTGTGTGAAACCGACCAGATGCTCCGGAGGAAAGAGAGGCTTCACTGCGCTTCATCGCGGGGAAAAGTCCCGTGAGAAATCACCCTATGTGTGTGTGTGCACAGTCCATTGTGTGCAGCAATAAATATAGTCCATAAAGCAAATATCAATTTCATTCTCTAACAAGGTAACAGCGTTCCGTGCACCCTGGTGTTTAGTCATGCTGGCCACATGACCACGGAAACGTCTTCGGACAGTGTTGGCTCTTCGGCTTTGAAACAGAGATGAGCACCGCACCCCTAGAGTCGGACTTGACTGGCTTTTGAGCAAGGGAACCTTTACCTTTACTTACTTTTTAAATACAGTTTTGTATTGTAATGGCTAATGGCCATATACAATAAATTAATCTTATAAACATCTAACACATACTACTCAGCTGTTTCAGGCTGCCTTGTGCAGGCCTTTAAATTTTAAAGGGACTGGAGAAAACAGCCTGAAAAACAGCTAAGCCAGCATGAAGCAGTCTCCCCGCCCCCGCCCCACCCCCGGCACATTTAAAAGGATTGCACAAGGGAGCTAAATATAACTGAGCCCATAGAAAGACATCTCCCCACTGACCCAGCTTCAGGCTGTCTTCTGCAGCCCCTTTAAGTAGGGCTGTGCAAGGGAGCCCAAATAGAGCAGATTCCATGGGGAGAAGTCTCCCTGCAGGGCCAGCTTTGGGCTCCCTTGCACAGCCCCATTTAAAGAGGCTGGTAGGGAGACTTCTCTCTGCAGGCACATCTGGATTGGGCTCCCTTGTGCAGCTGCATTAAACATACCCATCTAAAGGGACTGCACAAGAGAGCCCAAAACAGCTGACCCGTGGGAAGACTGCTCCCTGCCACTCAGCTGTTTTTTGGGCTTTATGCAAACTTTGTTTAAAAGGACTGTGGTCGCTTTCAGTAAGTTCTACGGAGCCATGAACCATGAACCAGTTTGGTTCACAAACAGGACTCCTGGTTTGATTCATGGTTTGGTTTGTGATTTGGCCATGAACCACAAACCAAACTGCCTTCTCCTGGTTCATACCCATCCCTAGAGGTTAGGGCTTTTTAGAGTGGAGAAACGATGATTGAGGGGTGACATGATAGAGGTTTACAAAACTATGCATGGGATAGAGAAGGTGGAGAAATAAATACTTTTCTCCCTTTCTCAAAATACAAGAACTCATAGGCCCTCAATGAAATTAGTGAGCAGTAGGCTTAGAACAGATAAAAGCAAGTACTTCTCCACCCAAAGAGAAATTAACACATGGAACTCACTGCTGCAGGAAGTGATGGCAGCTACAACCATAGACAACTTCAAGAGGGGATTGTATAAACATAGGGAGCAGAGGTCCATGAGTGGGTATTAGCCGCAAGGTGTAGAAGGAGCACTGTGTCTGGGGCAGTAAAGCTCAGTATTCTTGTTGCTTGGGGAAAACAGTGGGAGAGCTTCTGGAGTTCTGGCCCCACTAGTGGACCTCCTGATGGCACCTGGGTTTTGGCCACTGTGTGGCACAGAGTATTGGAGTGGATAGACCAGTGGCCCTATCCAACATGGCACTGCTAGGCCCTGATTGCCCCACTTGCTTACAGAAAAATTCCACTATCCCCCACCCACCCACTCAACATCCCATCCCATCCCACCCCTCCCTCCTTCCCTCCCTCCCTTTTTGTTCATCCCTATTCTTCTTCTTTTTCTTCTCAAATAAAGACTTGTAGAGTTGTGATTGGCTATCTCCAGCAGATTCTCACCTTGTATGGCAGATGACTGTTGCAGGAGGCACAGCCAAATCCAATGCCTCTTTCCTCACTTTGTGAACAATTGCAGAGGGGGAATAAAAAGAAATGAAGGGAAGCCTGAAGGGGGGCAGAGGAAAGGGAAATGGGAATGAAAGTCCAATGTGAGAGAAGGAGGGAGCAAAACAAAGGGGAATAAAAAGAAATACAGGAAAGCCCAGGGAGGGAGAAAGAGGTTGGGAAATAAAAAGAAAATAAGGAAAGCAATGGGGAAGCTATGCTAACTTTATGCTTATGCCATGCTAGTACGCTTTGATATATTATGCTACATCATGATGGACAGCTATGTATAGAATGCTTTGGGCTACAGCCTGGACTCTTACACTGCAAAAAGGTGTGCCATCTAATGCCAGGTACTGAATGTATTAGATAGAAAGTTAACTTTTTAAAATATTTCTTTGCTGCTAAGTAGTAGAGACAGTCCGAACTAGTGATAGTCCTTTTTTGCCTACTCAATAAGCCTTTATATATATTTTTGCAAAGGTCTGCTTTATTTGTGTGCATTTCACCTTGAGGACCCCCAGGGCTGGATGCTGCTCAGGCACAAAGGAGTGGTGAGCCAGGGGGACCCAGGCTTGGGATCTTGACAACAACTCCAAAGTTAGGCTAGTTAAAGAGTTTTATTTTTCTTTCCTTAGAACCTGCAATAGTTCTTTGTGTTATGATATCCCTTTTCCCTGTAGACTGTCACACCTTGAGCCACAGGGAAAGGTGGAATATAAATACGTTAATTAATAAATAATATCCTGTATCCTGCTTTCTTTTGTAAAGTATGACACATGGAACTCCTAGACAGGCTGTCTCTCATCTAGGCATTTATCAGGCTGAGGCCCACTTAGTTCTGGCTGCATGCCATTTGATCATAAAAGAGAAATCAGCATAGCATATTCTTCAATAGCATGGGACTGTAATTCTAACTTCCTCATAATCTTTTGCCATGAAACTGACAACTGTATTTACCAGAGGTTTGAACAATGGTGCATTTGGCAGTCTTCAAGAAGGCTGTCTCCCTTTTTATTTTTTTGTTGTGTATTGGGTTCAACGTGTAGAGAAGACAGACGCTCAGTGATTAACAGCTCATAGTTTACTGGTACACAACACAATACTGGCCAGGGCAGCCAACTATATACAGTCCCAGGGGGCACACCCACCAGTCCCACTGGAAGGTTTGAACTTCCTGCCACAGTTCCGATAAGTGCTAACTGGGAGGCTCAGGATCCTAGTCCCTATTGTTCTTACAGAGCCAAGCTCGGGTTGCATACCGCTGGTACCTAGTGGCGGTCAGCGGACATAACATTTTTAGAGCCCTATTTGTACATTTATACAGTTAATAATTATTTTCAAATGTGTTTCTATTTTTAAAAAATCATTTTCCCAAGGAGATTTGGATGGGGGTGTAATTGGCACTAGCCAATCAGCAGAGCTGTCTTCTGCTGCCCAATTACACGACTGGTTTTCTTTTTATTTTGTTTCTGAAGTTAGTCCTAAGTACATTTCCAGAGCTGCCCTAGTAATGCTTCATCTGTATGCACCCTTTAACAGCGTGCCCTGTGAAAGTATTAGATCTGATACCTGTGCTGAAAGCAACACTGTGTAGCTTGGTACATGATGCCACATGGCCCTTTCACAGTGATTGTGAAGAGTTTCTATCAGTAAATATATATGTGGATGACTAAGGGGAAAGGCAGGCAGGAGTAGAAGTGTCTATGTGCTTAAGGACATGCCACATCTTATTTTGTGGCCTTTCAGTCTTAACAAAGGCTTTTTAGCATCCTTATATGTGCAGTCAGTCTGTGTCAGTTCACACACTAGAGATAATGGGCACTGGCAGTTCCCAGATTAAGTGACAGATGAAAAGACTTTGCCTCCTTCATCATTTAATTTAGCTCCAAGTTGATGAGTTTCAGCAGGTTTTGCATTTCATCCTTACATGGAAATCTTTACGATAGAAGGTGCTCTCTGGGGAGCCTCCTATGTGGCTGAAAGAAGCAAATGAGCTGGGCGGCCTGAAACCCAGCGGGACAGAATCACTTAACAGAGTGGTAAAACAAGACATTTCTATACTCTATGCTTCCAAGTAAAATTATCTTCTTGTGGAATGTCCAGGATATATATATATCATTTCTGTGAGCTGACTAACCAACTGAAGAGTCCCAGAGCAATGAATAGGTCAGATTTGCTTTAGGGCAGCATCAGTCTCACGTGGATCTTGACTGCATTGATTTTCTAGGATTGAGCATAATTTCAGAGGGTAGCTGTGTTGGTCTGCAGTAGAAGAGCTAGACTGGAGTCCAGTAGCATCTTAAGAGACCAATAAGATTTTCAGAGTATAAGCTGTCAAGAGTCAAAGCTCCCTTGTATCTGACAAAGGGAATTTTGACTCTCAAAGGTTTCTACCCTGAAAATCTTGTGGGTCTTTAAGAGGCTCCTGGGCTCAAGTCTAGCTCTTCTAAGAATGAGAATGCAGCCCAGTTTTCATTTTCTAGAGTATGATTGAGTTCAGACACCAAGACGGTACAATAAAAGCTTTAAAACGGCTTAAAAAGGGAAACCAGAGTTGGATTGTGGAACTAGGACTTGATTTGCAGACAATAATTCAGATTCTGGTTTGCCTTTATAAATATTCCCATCATCATCATCATCATCATCATCATCATCATCATCATCATCATCATCATCATCATCATGCTGTCCCCTGCTTAGACCAGGGCCATTTCCACAATGGTTATTTACCCTAGGTTCAATGCTGTTGGGAAGCAGGGTGTTTTCCCCCATTGCTTCCACACACGACTGTGGTGCATTTGCACACTTCCCAGGGTTTCCCCAGCTTTTTTCATGGTGTAAACTGAAAAATTGATGAAGTATAGTATGAAATGGATATGGGAGATGGAGGTTCAAATGCCTGTTTAGATAATTCAGTGAATTATGCAGATACTTTACCTCACTGACTTATGTAAGAGTACTGTGGCAGAAAAATAAGCAAGCCTGGGGCATTTCTGTATAACAGCCTGGATTAGCTGAGGCCTCTCTGGTTCCTCTCCCATAAGGCTTTGCAGGAATAGCTATTGTCAGGGCTATTTTTGGGCAGGAACGCACAGGAACGGAGTTCCGGCTGGCTCCTGAGTTGGCCACGCCCAGCAGGAACTCATTAGCATAATAGGCCACACCCAATAGCAGAAACTCATTAGGATTGGCTGCATTAGGGGTGTGTGGCCTAACATGCAAAGGAATTCCTGCTACAAAAAAAGCCCTGGGTTTTGACAACAAACAAGGTAAACAGAATAAGAAGGGAAAGGTGGGTGTGGCTGGATGACCACACTTCTGGTAACATGGGGGTGTGGCCTAATGTGCTAATGAGCGGTGCTGTCAGGGTGTGACCTAATATGCTAATGAGTTTTGCTGTTGGGGGTGGCCTATTATGCTAGTGAGTTCCTGCTGGGCTTTTTCTACAAAGAAAGCCCTGGCTATTGTCATCTCTCAAGCCTCTCGAACCTAACTATGCACTCCAGTCTAAAAAGAATACTTTACATTTCTCTAGGGCCGCAGTCAGACGTGCCTTTAGATCCAACTCAGCTGTGAATGCCTGACAGATCTAAACAGCATGATCAGACAGCAACATCTGGGAAAGGTCCCACAGCCACCAGCACCCCGTGCTGCCCTGCCATGAAAGCAGAGGTAAAAGACACCAGGAAAGTCCAGTCTTAATGCTTGCCAATGGGCTACAGATGGACTTTTCCCTGTCTGATTGCTCAAGCACACACTCATGCTGTCAGGATGGTCTGCTCATTGCGTCCCAACTCTGTGCCTTCCCCCCCCCTCACTTAGCAGTATGCACATAACCACAAAGTCCATGTGGAACTCTCACTGTAGAGGTGCAATTCCTCATTTATGTGCATGGGAAACAAAAAGGGGGGGGATCCACTTGGCCAAACATGCCATCTGATAGGACAGTGATGGGTTGAGCCTGCAGCTACAAAGGATGTGTGATCGCGCAATGCTGTGTCAATTTCAACAGGGGGAAGTGAGCCTGTTTCCCCCTGTTGAAATTGACACAGCATTGCGCGATCACACACCAAATGGCACGTCTGACACATACGGTGTCAAAGACTCCTAGTGAGAAGGCTTGTAGCTTCTGACCTACAACATACTTGCTGAAGCAGGTGTCTGTGCTTCCAATAAGGTCACAGTAAAGTTTACACATAACAGTCTTGACTGTTTAGGGTAACTACGGTATGAGTTCAGGGTAGAATTGTTTTCTTTATTTTGATATTCTTCTGCTCAAAGTGGGCTGAACCTATGAGTACTGAGAGTATACATTGTTGAAGATGGCTTTGCTCTTCACTGGTCATCAATCAGCTCTTTGTGAGCTCTTGTTGACTAGACCAGGGCACTCTGTATTTCATACTAGTGTACTGTGTTTGTGTTGAAGTATTCTATGCTGAACATGGAAATGTTATGTCTTTATCCTAAAAGATTTGTAAGTGCTAAAGTGCTTTCTGTCCTTAAGAAGCTTATATTGTAATAAACCGGTCTTAAGAATTATAATCTCTCTCTATTGATACAGTCCCTTGTCAGTCTCCACCCAACCAATAAAAAAATTAAAGGGGAATGGGAGGGTCCCAGGGAAATAGTCCTGGGGTCCCAGAATCCTTCAACAAGTACCTATTATGAATCAGACTAATGGTCCACCTAGTTCAGAACCTTGTTTCACCAAGACAGCCTACAAGAAGAGCAAAAGAAGAGTGGGGGAGAGGTTAAAACATCCCAAGACCAGGATTCAGAGAATTCCTAAACATGAAGGGTCCATTTAGTTAATCTGGATAATAACTATGGACAGACCTTTCCTCCACAAACTGATGTAATCCTCTTCTAAGGTTGCCTTAAATACAAACATAATTTATTGCAGCATGAATTTTCATGTGTCAGAGTTCACTTTGCCAGAGTCATGAAGTGTTCATTCATTAGACAAATCTATTTATTCCCAAAGCTGCTGACAGCAGAAAGGTTGGAGGGGGTGGAACATTACAAAGAAAGGCTAATTTAAAACCATATCCCATCAAAATTATGATCAAAATATGACCACTCCCAACTGTTGATAATGAGCCAAAGTAGGCTTAAGTGGGAACACATCTCCCCTGTGCTAGCTCCACTTATTTTAGTAAAGTATCATGAAAGTGACACCCAGAAAAGGGATTAGATTAACAGCTGTCAGTACCAGAGCCTTATTTGTTCTGGCTTCCACTTTGTGGGATGGTCTGCCTAATGAGGTCGGGAAGGCTTCCACACTTTTTATCATTCCACAGAATTTATAGAATAGAATTGTTCAGGGGTCATCCTATAAGAAGAAATAAAGTTGTAGTCAACATCTGTGACTCTTGAAGTTTTCACTGCTTCATTCATGGTATTTAGTGTACTGTTCCATTGCATTGTTCTTGAACTTAGCATTTCCATTCTGTTGCCTTTTGTTGTTCAGTCACAGTCGAGTCCAGCTCTTCACGACCCCATGGACCACATCACGCCAGGCCCTCCTGTCTTCTGTCATGCTCCAGAGTTTACTTAATTTCATGTTCGTTGCCTCAATAACACTGTCTAACCATCTCATCCTTTGCCGTCCCCTCCTTCTTTTTCCTTCAGTCTTTCCCAGCATCAGGGTCTTCTCCAGTGAATGCTCCCTTCTCATTTGGTGGCCAAAGTATTTGAGCTTCAACTTCAGTATCTGGCCTTCCAGGGAACAGTTAGGGTTGATTTCTTTTAGGATTGACTGATTTGATCTCCTAGCAGTCCAAGGGACTCTCAAGAGTCTTCTCCAGCACCTTAATTCAAAAGAATATATTCTTCAGTGTTCGGCTTTCCGTATAGTCCAACTCTCACAGCCATACATTACTACTGGGAATACCATTGCTTTGACCATATGGACTTTTGTTGGCAGGGTGATGTCTCTACTTTTTATTATGCTGTCAAGGTTACATTACATGCATGTTTTTTATAGCTATATTGTATAATACTTAGTGGTTTCCCCCCCTAATTTTTAAGTTCCCTTTTTTATGTATATTTTATACTGTTCCTATTGTGTTGTTTCTGTTGTATAATCCACCTTGAGTCTCAGTGAGAAAGGTGGCCTATAAATGAAATTAAATAGATAAAATAGGTTTCGTGCAGAGTGAAACATGATATACAGATCCAACAACAAAAACATACAGGACTAGATGAACTAATTAATATCTGTAAGAGGCAAGATGTTCTAACACTTTAAAACTTAATGTCAGGTCTCTTTCAAGACCTGGCAGAGATAGTGTTAAGCTTCTTAATGAATGATAATTCAACAGTTGCCCATTGGTTTCACCCTTTGATGTTCTGCTAAAAACTAACATGACAACCCATCTAGAATTATCTAGATCAGGCTAGTATCCCAGCCTGCATTGTGGCAAAGTGGAGCAAGTGAGAGTGTTCGTGTGTCATGCAAAACCATAATTAAGACTAACTGTAGTTAATAACCAAATTTTAGACAATGGTTTCAGATCTCTGTTTGATGTACCCTAACAGAGTCTAGTTGTGCAGTGGCCCTCATGTTCACACTAACCATGGTTAGTTTAATTAAACTGTAGCTTTGTGTGGTGTCTGAACTGAGTCAATTTATAAGTGGTGACAGAATAATCATAAAGTGTAGTAGGAATGTGCATTCAGCTCGGCTGAACTGAATCAGTGGACAAAAACCGCTGATTCAGCCCCCTTTCGGGCAGTTGCTGGCCGAATCAGATTCTCTGATCTGATTCTGCCATCTGAAAGAAAACCGCTGAATCATTCAGCAGTCTTTCGGCTGTCTCTTGCTGCCTTTCCCGCCGAAACTGGCATTTCCCCACCTCTTCTCTGGTTCCAGGGAGGGGGGAGGCCAGTTTCAGCCAATCACTGACATGCATTTGCACTGACATACCCTGCATGTGCAGACTTTGCAAGGTTGGTGTTGCTTTGCACACCACCTTCCTTGCTTGGGAGGGGGGAGGGAGACTTCCAACTCTACCCAATAGGGGTGAGTTGCATCCTCTTTGGGCCAATCACAGGACAGTGTCATTTTTTTTTAAACTCCTGTGCTTGGCCCAAAGAGCATATAAGGAGTCCTGCCTAGTGGTTAGACTTTTTGCTGTTCCTGCTTTCCTGGCTGCCTGAGAGAGAATGTGCTGCTCTAGCCTTTGACTTCAGCTGCTGGCTGCCCTCTCTGTGCCTGGCCCGCTGCCTCCCTGGACTGCTGCTGGACTCCCTGGACTCCTGGACACCAGAAGACATAATCAGGTTTGATTTTAAGTGAGATCTCTTTAATTTTAAAGCACTTTTCTCTTTCCCCCCTCTATTTTTAAGTTTCTTTGGGTTGGGGGTGGATTGGTCTGGGTGGGTGGGTTCTCTGGGGTGGGGTGTTGGGGAATTTAGGCCTTTTCTTTTTAACAGTTTAAAAAGTTTGTTTTTAACAATTTAAAAGTTGTATTGTTTGTTTTTAACAGTTTAAAAGTTGTATTATTGTTGCTTGTGTGTGTGGGGGGGTTCTTCCCTTTTTTCCTGTTTGGTGGAAAACAGTTTAAAGCTTTTTCTTCTCTGTAATATTTTAAAGGTTTATAAGTTTTAAAAGTTGTGTTGGTTGTTGTTGCTGGGGGGGGGTCTTGCTTGCCTTGATTCCCCCCCCCCATATTTGGTGGGGTTAGGGTTGTGTGGGTTTAAAGGTTGTACTGTCGGGGGGGGGGGGTTGTCTGTTTTTGGAGCTGTTCTAGTGTTCTTGGGGGTTTGCCTTGGGTTTCATTGGCCAGCTGTTGTTGTTGGTGCCCTGGTTTTCTTTCTTTCTGTTCCTGTAGTTTAATAGTTTTCCTGTTGAATGGATAAAAAGGTAGTGTGTTTGATTGCTTTCTGGTTTTATAGATAGATTCCTGTTTGTTTGTTTGTTTGTTTGTTTGTTAGACAAACAGACAGATAGATAGTGCTGGAGGTGCATTTCTGGTGGTTTTTATTCCAGTTTCCTCCTGTTTAATAGATATTTAGTGTGTTTGCCTTAGATTCTTGTTTGTTTGTTTGTCAGATTAGATAGATGGAGAGGGGGGGATTTTCTTCTGGTTGCTGGGGGGATGCTGCTGCTGTTGGTGAGGTCAGGTCAGGTACTCTGCTCTGTTTTCTAGGCTCGGTGGGTGGGTGGGTGTTGCTGGTTTGTTAGGGCCATTGATTTAAATAAGGCAGTCTAATAAGAGTCTGTTCAAGAATTCGTTTTTTAAAAAAACTATAAATAATCCAGTGTAGGGCTCTAGTTTATATACCTAACTAGGCCAGAATAGGATACTATTAAAAGAGGTGAAGATGGGTTTCCTTAAAAGCAGTGCTTACGTAGCCTTAACTACTTACAGAAAATAGTGTTCTGTGCACCTGACCTTCATTGAAGGCCGGTGCTTACACATTGCCTAGGGTCATCCCCAGCTTTTTAGTTCATCTCACAGAAACCTGCATTTCCTTCCTAGGAAATCAGGTTTGTCCTGGCCAGAGTGATGCCATGAAGAAGCCACACCTGGTTCTCTTCCCTAAGAAGGATGATCCTGGGGTGGCCCCAGCAGAGGTGTCTGCAGGTGCTGGCACTGGGCAGGGGGTCTCCTCCTCAGGCAGTCCCTCCTCAAGCCGTTGCCGCTGAGACTCAGTTGCAGGAGGAGGGGCAGGAAAAGCTGTCTTTGGGATCAATCTCTGGGGTTGATTCATCTCCAGAGATCACTCCACGGACTCAGAGGGCTATGGAGAGAGTGGAGGAGGAGCTGGGTGGTGGCCACCACCAGCCCCCTGCTCCGGTTCCTCTAGGCTCCAGCAGGCCTTCTAGGGAGGGACAAAAGGGGATGCTGAATGGGGTGGAAGAGGAAGAGATAGAGGAGATGCACCCCAGGGTGCCCCCATCTCAACCCCCTCCTCCCAGTCAGCAATCTTCTCATGCCCCCCCAAGACAAGGTGTGTCTGCCCTGAGCTCCTCACAGGAGGAGGCTCAAGTGGAGACCAAAGCTGCTAGTCAGCACGGTTCCACTTTCCACTTCATCTCCAATGTCTGGAAGCCTGTAGCCAGCCACCACCACCACCACCTTCTGTGGCAGTGAATTCCACTCTTTGGGTGAAGAAGTACTTCGTTTTATCTGTTCTAAACCCGACCGCTCAGCAATTTCATAGAGTGCCCACGAGTTCTTGTATTGTGAAAAAGGGAGAAAAGTACTTCTTTCTCTACCTGCTCTATCCCATGCATAATCTTGTAAACCTCTATCGTGTCACCCCTCAGTCTGCTGGCTGGGTTAGGTTGGAAACAATGGAGGGAACGGGGCAACCTGTTTGGGTGCCCATAGCATTGGACCCACTGGTCCAATGTCTTTGGGGCTTGGGGGTGTCTGTGGGGAGAGGTTCCAGAAGCTACCCTGCAAATTTGGATCTTCTCCCTCAAACTCCCTCCACCAGCCCACTAACAGGACCATGGAAAAAGTTGACAATTTCCCCACACCATAGAAAACAATTGAGGGGATGGGGGCAACCTGTTTGGGGGCCTGTAGATTTGGACCCCCTGGTCTAATCTTTTCAGGACTTGGTGGTTCTTTTGGGGAGAGACACCATCAGCTACCCTGCAAGTTTAGAGCCTCTCCCTCAATCCCCCTCCCCCGCCCCCAGAATATACCCTATGAGTTTTTGCCATTGACCTCAATGGCCCATAGGGTATAATGGGGCTGAAAGTTATTCAGCCGGCCGAATGACTCCCAGATTGGCTTGCATTGCCGAAAGTGGGATTTGGGAGTCATTCAGTGGGTCGAAAATGATTCAGCCAAATCCAAATTGGACCAAAAATTTTTTAAGTGCACATCCCTATAGTGTAGCTATGCAAGGTTTTTATATTTTTCACTATTGTAGAGGTTGTCTGCATGGTTATATGGTCCTTTTGATATTCCTTTATGGAGACTGCTGCTTGCAGTAGCTCCATCTGCAGATGGGCTATTAGATATAATTACACAATGCAGGCAGCTGTGTTAATCCCATACTTTTAGAGAGAGAGAGTGCTTGGTGATGTGTTGATGAGGCGTTACCAGCTCTGCTGAAAGTGTAAACAACTGTAAAGGGGGACATTGTAGGAGAAAGAGAAACCTAGGGGGCTGATAGCATGCTCTTCTTTCCCACTGTGTACCACTAGGGTCCTATCTGGATTCAGTGCCAGACTTGAGCAAGATTACCCTTAAACAGAAGATTCCAAATGGTGTCTTTGATCACATGGACTGGAGAGCCTCTGCTGCCCCTCATCTTTTATCCTCCTCTGCTATGCAGACAGCAAATTACATAGCGAGGGATGGGCACAAACCAGGATGCAGTTCGGTTCGTGGATCATGATATGCCCTATTTGCAAACCATGGACTGTTGCGAATTTTTAGCCACCTTACAAACTGATTCAGTTGATGAGATTCATGAGGTGGTAGAATGCCCCCCCATCTGCTAGAGACACCAAACTTGCAGGGATTCTACAGCTGACTCTTCTCTACCTGCTGTCCAAGTTTGGTGAGGACTGGATGTACAGAACCCAATTTACAAACCCCCAAAAGAAGGTGCCCCCAGGAAATGACGACCTATCATTTCCCCAGAAAGACTTTCCTGGGGCACCTTCTTGAGGAAGCATCACTTGGACCTTGTAAATCCAATCCTTACCAAACTTGGAGGGAAGGTAGAGGAGAGTCAGCTGGAGATCCCCTGCATGTTTGGTGTCTCTAACTTGGCCAGGATCTGTTCTATATACTTCTGAACCTCCTGAGCCACTTACAGGTAGTCATTTTGACAGGTTCAGGAGCTTCAGAAGTGTATAGAACAGAGCTTGTGCAATCTAGAGACACCAAAATTAAAAGGCAGGTAGATGAATGTCAGATGGAGATCCTCTGCAAGTTTGGTGTCTCTAGCTTGCACAGGATCCATTCTATAAACTCCTGAACCTGCACATGCTAAAATGACTGAGGTTCAGGAGTATATAGAATAGATCTTGTTCAAACTTAATACATCTAAGTCACAAGGGACCTCCCCCAGATGCTCCTCTAAATGCCCTCTGAGTTGTTGCTTTGAAGTTTTGTAAACATTTTGATTGAGTGGAGAGTCTGTCAGAGAATCTGCTCACAAACTGGCACAAACCTCCACAAACAACATGGAAAGTTTGTGCCAGTTGCCCGGCCATGAACTTCACTTAGCAAAGCATGAACCACCCAAAATTCATCACAATTTTTAGTTCATGAGCCAGTTCATGCCCATCCCTAGATGTGGCAGGGTTACTTTGGATGCACCAGCAATGGTGATGGAGGTTATCAGAGAGTCATCTCCTCAAATCAGACTCTGTGCATAGAAGGGGAAAGGATTCCTGTTTCATTTGGTGAGGTAAATGTAGTTGCTGGGCAGTTCTGGTTTGACAAAGTAGCTGAAACAATTTTTGTAGCTGTTTAGATTTCCTTCACCTGTTAGGAATGGAGGGACGTCTAGAGGACAGATGTGCTCCATCTTTTTGCTTGGAATCAATTTGTGACTTCAGAATGAAGTCCAGGCTGTTACTTAAAAAGCTTGATGGGAAGTTGACTGCTGAAAAGATAAGCTCTTTTTTCTCTGCTTGCTACTTATTTGCGGTCCTGAAATGTAAAGTTTGAACTTGTAGCAAAAGGTGCCGACATGCAGCTTGCAGTTTCTCATACAGGCTATTCTTCGTAATGGGCTTTTAAAAAAATGTCAAATAATCAGTTACTCCCACTGTTATCTGGCACTCGCAGGTCTACTGCACAACACAACACATTGTGGTAAGCAAGGACTTGTCACAGCAAGAAATATCTTTGTTGCTGAGGAAGCTTGGAGAGTTTTCTTCTTGGAAGACATTTTAAACTGCAAGGCATTCATTTGCTTTGCATATGTCAGTGTAAGTTTAGGCTTTGATGGACATTTTGAATTTATTTATAACATTTCCGCCGTGCTAGAGAAAGGGTTCCTCTTTGCAAAATAAATTCCACTGAGTGCCCTACCCTGGACAAATCTTTAAACTTCTTACTCTCGCCTTCCCATCATGCTCTTCAGGAGCAACAAGAGGCATGAAATAGCAGTTCTGTTATGCCTGCTGGGAATCCTAAAAGTGAGTGAAAAATGCCAGATCTTTGTCGAGACCTGGCAGAGAGACAGAGTTACCAACTGGGCTCTTGGAGATTTGGGGGCAGAGCCTGGGAGGGTGGAGCAGAGGGACCTCAGGTGTGTATAATGCCACCGAGGCCACCCTTCAAATCAGCCATTTTATCCAGGGGAGTGTTAGCCAAATTGGCTTATTTTATTAATAACAGTGGGGAATTATGAATTATTAAATGGCAATAGGCATTAATTATAGGACCATAACCTGTGTATACCAGAATTTGAGTTCCCAGTTCCCAGGAATAGACGCTGAGGCTAGATTACTAAAGCAGTGATTTCTTTACTAAAGGATTCTCACACAAACAAATATAAAATCAAGCATACACACATGCAATACAGAGCTAAGAATTCAGATAGAAATTGCAGGTAATGGCTTAGCTGGGAGTGATACCTCTTTGGGAATGGGATAAGCAAAGGAGGAAAAGAAGAGAACCAATCAGCTTGCAGGACCAGTACTTTGCATTCATGACCAGATATTTGACAGCTGCTGTTATCTTGATGAGCAGCAGGAAGACTTCATGGCTCACTATTGTCTTCAGTGGGCACCAATGTTCCCTCTAAGCTTTGGAATCTTGTGAGCAAAAATCCTACTTTGTGAGCTACTGACATTAAAGTCGTGAGCGAGCGATTTGGCTGCTGCATAGATTAGTTTGTTTTGGAGCCATCCCTTCCTGAGCTAAGACAAAAATGTGTGAGCCGGAGGCTAAAAAACTGTGAGCTAGCTCACACTAACTCAGCTTAGAGGGAACACTGGTGGGCACATCCTTTTGTTTTAGGCTGGAGAGGAATGTGTGTTTCTTATGGTGATGTTAATACATAAGGGTGTCGGGGGGGGAATGCCTGCGTGATGGAGAAGGGGATTGTTCATGGCATCTGTGCAGGAACATCTTGTCCTTTTTGCAGAGGATGGCTACCCACTGTGCTCTGCTGCTGTTCCTGCTTGTGTAGAGGTCAGGGCTGCTGGTTTGTATCTGGTAGGAGCAGGAGGCTTCTTGTAGTCTAGGAGTTCACATCTGGCTTGGCATGCTGCTTAGGCACAAGGCTCCCCTTGGCCAAAGCACATCCCTTTAGTCCAGTATAAGGGCACTACTTTTGGGCTACAGTACTGCCCTGACACACTCTTTTCACAGTTCAGCATGGCAGTCATATTTAAGAGTCTTTAGTGATGCCATCTGAAGTGGCTGCATGGCAACAATCCTAAACTCTGTAGTCTGAAGATAAATTGTAATTCCAGAAGAACTCCAGGTACCATCTGGAGGTTGGCAACCCTACTTAAGAGAGACCAGCTGGCAAATTCTAGAAAGGAGAAGAAAATACTTTTTCTGCTGCTTTACTTTTTTATTAGCTCCAGTCTGGAAGGCCAGTTATTAGGCCTCGCAATCTTCTATGCTGGCTGAATGCAGCAGCCATTGCTGACGGAGAGAGAAGAGGCCACTGACACAGTCCCAGACACCCAGCAGCTAGAGGCCATGGTGGAAAGGGAACAGCTCTGACCGACAGTAGCAAAGACATCGGATGGGGATTTGTCACTGAGATCACTGTGCTAAACCATCTTCATCTTCTCATATAGCTTCTGGCAGTGTTCCATTGTTTATTTTCCTAAACTGATTCCTGGTTCTACAACAACTGCTGACATATCCACAGTCCTCTTCTTTGGCTGAGGAACTTTCTGACCTGGATGCTACAGAATGAGGGTCATAAACTTCCCAAAATCTCTCACATAAGTAATGGGTTCTATTGGAACTAAGGGGGAAAAGAGGCCCTTGTGATTTCTATGCTACACCTGTGGGGTTTTTTTCTTCTAATGGCAAATACACTAACACAGGAAAAGTATATGTGACAGCTCTTTTGAACATTTGCTTCTTTGTATTGGGAACAAGACAAAATGTCTATTTTAAGCACCCCTACAAAATCTACTAAATGGATACGAATCGATATGCCAAGCAAACCTAAGGTTGGATGCTTTCAGACCAGTACAAGCTATTGATCCCCCATGTTCCTGCCATTGCATTCAAGGCAGTTTTTGAAGAGGGCAGGAAGGAGAGGAAAACAAAACCAGACATTATATTTTAGATTAGTGATCCCTAACAGAGCACCCATAGGTGCCATGGTGTATGCTGATGTATTTCCTGGCACCCACTTGTGTCTTCCTTCCTGCAAGTTCAAAAAGGTTGGGGACTTCTAGCCTAGGATCATGAAATGGGCCCGTTTTAACACTATAGAGAGAATATTTTATTTCAGACATCCTTTATAACTCTTTTACATTATAAGAGTCCAAACACTTTCAAATAACCTCCCTGGAAACGTGTTTTTATCCCTTTGTGTCTAGGCTTCATGGCAAATTTAACCTCAAGAAAGATATGCTGAGCATCCTAGGTCACAAATGCTATATGAACAGATAAACCTTTCTTTTCTTCTCCTCCCCCTCCCCCGCAGACTGAAGAACACAAAAGACCAACATGGCATCAGTTGTAAATCAGGTCACAAGAGAAGACATTGGTCATCTGCAAATAAATACCAGGTGTCAGCAGGAATCTCCATCTTCTGCCCTTTTGAAGACAGGAGCACAAATAAGAAAAAACAAGTCTCAGTAGTAGAATGGCAGCATGGACAAGCCCCTGTAAGGAATGCTAGATTTGAATGATGGAAATGGGGGGGGGGGAGGACGACAGACCCTTATCTGCTTTCAACATGTTCAACTGATGATTTCTTTCTGACAGGAAAAAGTGGGGGGTTGGGATGAGAAGATAAAATGCAGCAACGTAATTTCTCTCCCAGGGCAAAGTCCCTTCATCTCTTTAACAAGAGATTGAGATGTGATTTTTCACAAGGGAAGACTCCAATGAAAAAGCCAGGTGTAAATAACTGCACCCAGAGAACAACACCAATGCATAATGTAGGTATTAAGACAGGGCCACCAGGCAGGTGACAAGAATCATTTCATGCTGAGGCTGGAACTAGAAAACATAGTGGCAAAGCAGTGAATTATTAGCACAGTGTGTCTCATCATTGTCTGTGTTATATTTGCTGTACCCAATCAATGCATCAGCAGTGACATTCTGTAATGGGAGTCTCACTGCCTATCAGTCATGCAGTAAAAAGTCCCATTGTTTAAGCCTAGGTTGTTAAGCAAAATGGAAGTGTTTCATCTCTGCCTTTCATCAGAAGGCTGAGCTTTTGAGAGAGTGACATTTACTGCCCTTGCACAAGGGATTAGGTTGCTTGTCTGTCTTGGCAGCACCAAGAATCATCCTAAGTGGCCTACATACCCAATCATACTTTGTATCTCCGGAAATGGGATCAATTCCACTAATCAACAACATGAACCAAAATGTCAATCTTTTTCTGACCCATTGAACATCTAATGTTAGCCTACTGCCTCTTGAAAATCTTTCCCTGTCTTTTTTGTCCCCATAGACAACAGTGGACCAGCTAGACGAGATTAAAGCAACGAGGGGGCAAGGGATGTTTAAACCTCTCCTACTACAACTCCAGAATGCATAATTCTTTTTCTGGTAGGGAGAAATTTAAAAGCCTGGGCTGACTTAATGATCTGGAAGCACGATACCTCCACATATCAGATCCTTGGCATAGAGTTCACCTTGATCTAGCCTGCTAGATGGCTGATTTACAACTTAGTGCTGGACTGGAACTAATCACTGTGGGCAGGATAGCAAAGTGAAGCACATAAACAATGACTTTAAAATAAAACAGAGTGCTAAATAGGCTAGAAGGATTGAACAGGGTCTTTACGGAAAATTTGTTTGTCGCCTGTTTGTCACTGATCCAGTACTAAAAGCAGCAGCACTGTAAAGGGGCTGGGATATTAATCTTTCTTTGAGCAGCTCGTTCTGATGATTCAGGCATATTAGAAACTTTTAATTAATTTTATTGGAACACACACCCTGGCTTTTTCCCCCAACAAAAGGTGAAAAAGTGTTGGTAACGATCCATTGCTAATTTGGATGGTGCATATCCCAACAATCAATGCCATTAGTGATGGTCCCCTGGCTAGATTGTAGCAAAATACAACAACACTTTTTAAAAGTCACTCCCCCCTTCCCCCTTCCCTTGGTTTCTGAACACTGAAAAGGAAAAGAATATCACTCTGTGGTGGAAATAGCTCAAGAAATGCTTGCCCTCATTGCTAATTTGCTTATTGATTCTGCTACAGCACTTGCATAAGAACTGAGCTCTTGTCGTCATTTGTCAAGGGAGAAATGGTGCCAGAGTGCAAGCTGGATTTTGTTTTAATTTTCTCTGAAAACTTTGAAGCGGTGCTTAGTCATCCACCCCTGATATCAATGAAGCCTCTGTCTACTTTACACACAAATATTTATATCACATTGAACATATGATTACCTTACCATTAGGACTGTGGTTGACATATATGGCACTTGATTTCTATACAATGTTACTTTACATTTGAATTTATTTATTTATTTATTTAATTTTATTTATACCCCGCCCTCCCCGCATTGCGGGCTCAGGGCGGCTTACAAGAGTATGGCACACAGTGCGATAAAACAGCGATAAAACAATATAAAACACTTAATACATGGGCCAAGCCCAAGGATCCCACGTAACTAAAACCCTCTCTCCCTATTGAATGATGACCTGCAGCTGAATATGTGGACTGGCTCAGCTGAAAAGCTTTATACCTGAGGTGATATGCAAGTTCTATCCATGAGAGACCATTCATAAGAAACATCAATTTACTTGACCAGAGATGTGCCCACCAATCCTTGGCTATACTTTTCTATGAATTACCACATACCCAAAGTACAGGTGGATCATTTGTACACATGGACAACTCATTCATTCAACACGGGAAATGAGGCACAATGTAAGTAAGCATTAAAATTATGCACTTAGGGGGCAAAGCATTCTGATTTCAAATATAAGCTGATGTGGTCTGAACTGGTGATGACACAAGCAAAGAGATATTGAGGATGTGGTAAACAACTCAATGAAAATGTCGACTCAGTGGGTGACAGCAGTGAAAAGGGCAATTACTAGGGTAGAGATTGGGGGGGGGGGGGAACCCAGGCATCATAATTCTCTTGTAGAGATCTATAGTGGCTGTCATATATCAAAAAGCATACCATAATGCTGGACAGGTACAGAAAAAAGATAATCAAAATTATCGGAGCACATTACCTACTGTGAAAGGCTAAGAACTTTGGGATGTTTTAGTTTTGAGAAAGGTGATGGAAAGAGGATATAACAGAGAAGTATAAATGTATGTATTGTATGGAGACAGCAAACATTGTGGAGTACACAAACACACGAAGCCGCCTTATGCTGAAACAGACCATTGGTCCATTAGGGTCAGTATTGTCTACTCAGACTGACAGTGACTCTCCAGGGTCTCAGGCAGGTCTTTTACATAACCTGATTCTTTTAACTGGGGACACAGGGGATTGAACCTGGGTCCTCCTACACGCTAAGCAGACGCTCTGCCACTAAGCCACAGTCCCTCCCATTTCTCTCTGTCTCATAATATTCATAGATTTAGGATACACAGAATTAGTATTTCTTCACTCAAACAGTAATTATCTGGTGGAATTCACTGCTGCGGGTTAGAGTGATGGCCATTAGTGTAGCTGGCTTAAAAGGGGGATTCGAGAAATCTGTGGAGGATCAATGGCTGTTAGTCAGCTGACATACTTGAAAAGCACTGATTTTACTTGTGTCATGATCACATCTTGCTATCATGGAAGCTGAGCATTCAGTGGGTTGTTTGTGTCATGTGATAATGGCTCAGTTTCCGGTGAGGAATTGCTGCATCGGCATATGTGCAGAAATACTACAACAGACTGCCAATCATTTAAATAACTAAATTAAATTAAGAATTTCATGGGGGGGAAGCCTTTTATGTTTGCCTTTGGAGTTTTAATCTTATTCAGAAATTGACCTCTTGCTTGCTAATGGCTCCTGAACTGTCCAGAACCAGAGCATATTCTCACACAGACTCATGGGAGTAGTAGCATATTTTCCCTCCATCAGTTTCTAAATGACTTTTAACATTTTTTAAAAATCACAAAAATAACAAAGGGTTGCCTTGCCACATTGACAGTAAAGTAAAATCACTTTAACTGCTCTGAGCCTAGATGAAGTCTTGGTACTGCAGTCGGGGGGGGGGGGGCCCCTGGCACCCCCGTTTGTTTTCTGGCGATGTAACAGCCTGGCACCAAGCACATGCATTTGCAAAATAATATAAACAACAATAATATAAACATTTGCAAAATAACAAACTCAGGACCAGTTCAGCTTGGGGAAATTGTGTATGGGCGGGGGGATGTGGAATCCCCTTGACCCTCACACCAAAGTGTGGCTGCAGGTAAAGTGAGTTGGGTCTGGGAAACCTACCACAAGTGGCCTGTCTTGGTATTGGGGAAATAAGCTATGAGACAGAAGAGGCCAGAAGGGTACAAGGGATTGCATGCTTTTGCATACCAAGGTCTAGTTCAGTAGGAAGACTCCAGATTTAAAGAGTTTTCGATAGAATTATTAGAAAAATATCCCAACATACAATCACTCTAAGCAATCAAAATATACACACAATCCAGAACTAAGAAATAAAGAGGTGATGATAGAGACATTTAGGAGAAGTTCTGTGGGTTATACTACCTGTCCAGACATCCATGAAGAAGAAAGTGCAAACAGCCAGTTTTCCACACTAAGAAAGGAGACCCAAAGCAGAGGCTATGGGGGTGTACTCAATAATAGGCATCCTCAGAGTGCACACAGAGGTGGGGATTGTCCTCTATTTTTATAGGAATTCGTGGGGTGGTCTCCCAGACCGTGACTCAATGGGATTAATGACCACTGATGGTTTTACCAGGGCAGATTGAATGGGTTTGATGATCACTGAAGGTCCTGCCAAGGTAGGTTGAATGGGTTCCCAGGCTTAGACAAAAGGAGGAAATGGGCCTCTGATAGTTGTCAGGAAGGATTATTAATGATTTAATCATTTTGGTTTCGGTATCCTGTGGGAGGGGATATGAGACCCAGGTGTTGAGACAAAAAAATTCTACACAGGCACAGGTATCACAAAAGGAGGATACATGAGGGTATGGAGACATAGAAGTTTCCCCAGATGTCCACTGAACAGCTTTGGAAATGCAGATACCTACCTGAAGGAACTCATGATCATTACATATGCCTACCTTTGCAGGGTGGAGGGGGGATTGGATATTGCCCTGGAGTGTGCCTTGTGCAACCTTAGACTGAAACCCTTTTGCAGAGCTTTGGCTGGCTCTGTGGCACAGGTCAAGAGTGTCCTCTTTGGCCTGGTTTTGTGGGTCTCTGTTCAGATCAGAAGTGGGATGCCCCGCTGTTGGGGCTACCTGCGAGTAAGGCAGTGCCTCTGAGCTACACCTTGCCAGAGAAAGGATTGTGTAGCTCAACCCTGATATTGACTGAGCACACAAAATAATTGTGCAGGAGAAGTAGCAGTGAAATGACACCTAATAAAGTTGGCCAGCTTGGGTGAGTTGGGTGGCAAACAGTAAGAACAGGACAAATTGATCTGAAACCTGACTCACATATTGGGCACAGCAGTTGAACATGGTATTTTTACTTGGCAGTTGTGTTTTTTGTAACATTCTCAGCATGTCAAGAAATGATAAATAAATGGAACTTCCATGTTCAGAAGAAGAATCTCTTCAAATACCTATGCTGGAAAGTAATTACAGGGGCTTTGGTCTTGATACCCTTGCTTGTCAGCCTACCAGATGCATCTATTTGGCCACTACATGAAATATGGTGCTGGATGAGATAGACCATTTTTCTAATCCAGTAAAGCTGCTCATATGCTCTGTTTAGAGAACAAACTTAGTGCCATGCTATTGATTTTCAAGGTGGGAATTAGGTTAGTTACACGTAGGAGCATTCCTTCGTAACTGTAGAGAAAACATTTTTCTCATTATAGCCCTTTATGTTGCAGTCCTTGATTTTATATTTTGTATAAAGACATTGGGAAGATCTGCTATTGCTAGCACTGCACATAAGCCACGAAAAAAACCACTAATTGAAAAGGTGAACTTTCCAATCAAAGGCATAATTAGAGGCCAGCTACAACTGAGACAGAAAGGTATCCATCATAAGACATCAGATAAGTGAGAAAGAAAATGAACAACTGTTAGGGCCTAGTTTAGGAATGTTTTTCCCCAGATCATCAGATCCTGTTCCAAGTATCAAGTTTCACATGTACCCCACACAATCTCTGTTCTCACTTTAATTTTGTACAATGATAAGAATCTCAACACAGTGTTCTGAAGTCCCCCCCCATCTCTTTATAGAGCTGTCAATCTGTTCCCCTGCTGGTGAGTGTACAACTGGTGTGTATTGAACAATAGCTTCCCTGGCTTATAGGTTTCTAACAATGAGCTTACTCAAGACCCAGTTGGCTTTTTTTCTTTTATCAGTATCATAACACACGAGGGTCTTTCTTTTGAAAACCATGGTGGTGAAAAATTGTCTGCCTCTCACCTTTTCATCCAAAAGGTCCTATTATTGTTTCCCTACCCCAAGCTTCTCCCCATGATGACTAGTTTCTGTTGAACTGAACTCAGCTTGCCACACCTGGGCCCCGGTCACATGGGCAGGAAACTGCAGGGGAGAAGCGTGGCTGTTTGCCCCGGGGCAAACTAACACACAGTAAAGCGATCAAACCTCCTGTGGAGGTTCTGCGGAGGTACCGTGGAGCTTCCGTGGTTACGGAGAGGCGTCGATCACAACACACGCCTGTGCACAACGAAGAAGCGCGCAGCGCGGCGAACTGGTATTCTTTTTTTGTGTACACTACGAATGTGCATGCCCGGTTGGGTGCGTGTGCGCAACCACGGAGACTTGGGGGGAAAAAATCCTTCTTCGCAAGGGGACATGGGCGGGCGCCGGATGCCACCGGAAACGCGATCAGACGCCCGCCCCTGCCCCGCAGTTTCCGGAAACTAGTACCTCTGAGGTACTAGTTTTTTGCTGCGCGTTTTCGGGAGGAAGCCTCCGTGGTGCCACGGAAGCGCTACGCTCCCCAGATGTGCTGGTGAGATCGCGCCCGGAAATTCCGCCCGTCTTCCGTATCTCTTGCATGGCTACTGTTGCGTGTGACCGCGGCCCTGGTAATGCAAAACCAGAGATGTTTCCCCTTCTTTTCCTTTGTGAATAAACTAATGGAATGTTTTGAAGAGTAATTCTGAGCATCCATGTAACCACATCTGTCAAATCCACAGACAACCCAATAAAGCTCGGTCTAACTCGTCTTTCTCTTATCATTGATATATGATTGAATGAAGAAATGAATATAGTTGCTTTATATTCATGTAGACACCATAAACGTCAACACCAGCCTGAGCATGGAATGACTCAAAGAATCAGTACAAGACTGGAAAATGTGGAGAGAGCTGGCCCATAGAATCTCCAAAAGTTGGACATGACTGAATGGCTAACAACAACAACAACATTGGTTTATCTACTTGCAATATAAAATGTGCCATGGTTAGGAATATGATCATAAGTTTATATGCCCCCCCCCAAAGACTGTAAATTCCTATTCTCAACACAGAAACAGGCCTTCAGGAAAGGGACTAGGTACTTCTAGGAGAAGGTGGGGTCACTTTTTGGCTTCATGGGGGGGGGAACCTCCTTGACTTCACTGGGCCTGCCAGAGCAGAAGCCCCTCAGAACTCAGTACTCTGAATAAAATCTTAAAACCAATATGGCTGCCATTCAAGCATGAATAGAACAGAATTTTGAGACCCTCTCTCATGTTTTTCTACTACTGAGGCAAAAGTTAAAACCTTTTGCTGGGTAGATCCAGGTGGGTAGCCATGTTGGTCTGAAGCAGTAGAACAAAGTTTGAGTCCAGTGGCACCTTTAAGACCACCAAAGTTTTATTCTAAGTATACCGTGAATAAAACTTTGGTAGTCTTAAAGGTGCCACTAGACTCAAACTTTGTTGTTTAGCTGGATTATGGAGAAAGCAAGAGAGTACCAGAAAAACATCTACTTCTGCTTCATTGACTATGCTAAAGCCTTTGGCTGGGTGGCTCACAACAAACTATGGCAGGTCCTTAAAGAGATGGGAGTACCAGACCACCTCAAAAAAACTAAGATCATGGCATCCGGTCCCATCACTCCTTGGCAAATAGAAGGGGAAGTCGTGGAAGTAGTGACAGACTTCACGTTCCTGGGATCCCAAATCACCGCAGACTGTGACTGCAGCCATGAAATTAAAAGACGCCTGCTACTTGGGAGGAAAGCGATGGCGAACCTAAACAGCATGATAAAAAGTAGAGACATCACCCTGCCAACAAAAGTCCGCATGGTCCAAGCAATGGTATTCCCAGTAGTCATGTATGGCTGCGAGAGTTGGACTATAAGGAAGGCCGAGCGCCGAAGAATAGATTCTTTTGAACTATGGTGCTGGAGAAGACTCTTGAGAGTCCCTTGGACTGCAAGAAGATCCAATCAGTCAATCCTAAAAGAAATCAACCCTGACTGTTCCCTGGAAGGCCAGATAATGAAAATGAAGCTCAAATACTTTGGCCACCAAATGAGAAGGGAGCACTCACTGGAGAAGACCCTGATGCTGGGAATGATTGAAGGTCAAAGAAGACGGGGAAGGCAAAGGATGAGATGGTTGGACAGTGTCATCGACGCAATGAACATGAAATTGAGCCAACTTCAGAGGACAGCGGAAGACAGGAGGGCCTGGCGGGATCTAGTCCATGGGGTCGCGAAGAGTCGGACTCGACTGTGCGACTGAACAACAACAAAGACTGCTCTGTCTTATAACTGACAGATGGACTTCAGGATATTAATACTGTTCTTCAAAAATGCAGCCTCTGCAAATAAAAGAATACTAATCTTCAAACATTTCTGAAAACTGTGAAGATGTGTGTGTCTGCTTTGCAGATCTCAGTGAAGGATTGATGTCCAAAGCTGCATCCCTGAATGGGTGTAATGAATCATGGGCATGGAGGTCTCCAATGCATTGTGATCTTTTTCTCATTTCTGCTGACTTTACTGCCCCCCCCTGTTGCCTTCCCTTCATGGAGTGACCTTCTTAGGCATTCAGAATTCAAGCTGCTCAAAGCAGCCATCTGCTTGACACAAGGGAGGGGTTAATCCTTTTCTTCCTGTTCTCCAGGTAAAATTTAGTCCTAAGGACTGACTTCTTTTCCCATCCAGGTGCCAAAGTGCTCCCCAATCTACAATACAGCAAAATGTGCCCCAATCTATCACAAGGAGCTCAGCTATGCATTTCCTGAAGTCATGCAGGGGGAAGGGGGTGCTGCGAGTGTGCACAGGAAGTGTTAACCTTGTCAGCTGGATCCAAGGGATGGATGGGACAGCAAGTTGTAAGGATGTAAGTTTCAGAAGGTAACTGTTGTTCTGCAATAGAACAATTGGATTCCAGTTGAGTGGTACCTTAGAACCGAACAAGATTTGTTGGGGTATGAGCTTTAAGAACCAAAGCTCCACTTGTCAGATACCAAGCTTTGACTCTCAAAAGCTCATACCCCCCAAATTTTGTCAGTCCCAAAGGTGCTACTGAACTCAAATCTAGCTAGTCTACTGCAGACCAATATGGCTACCCTCTGAAACTTACATCCTGCTGTACTCAGTGTGTTCAAAGTGGCTTTCAGCAATACAATATCTCTGTCTATACCATATACAAATCAAAGAGGAAAGTGAGTGGCTCCATAAAATGCCTATTTGGCGAGCAGCAGCTACTTCACCTTTGGTGTGTGTAAGGGAAGAGGATTTCCCCTTTTTTTCTCTCCTAAAGCTGTTTGCCAGTGCCATGGTAGGGAGGAAAGGGAGAAGGGGTGTGTGTGTAGGGTGGGGATCAAAACTAAAGAAATTTAGAAAGAAGCCACTTTGGAATATTGCTATATCCTGCATCTCTGCCAAACATAACAAATATATCAAACCTATTAGCTCTGCCTTCCATCAGGAGGAGGTGGCATTTTCCTAAAGGTAAAGACATCCTCAGGGGAGAACTAAGGGTTTCCTTTCCAGCATGACGCACTGGGCAAGCTGATCGTTTTCTGATTTTAACAGCTGTTTTGAATTCTGTCGACTTTGGAATAGCCAAAGGTAACGTGTGTCTAGTCATGTGCTAATAATATTTGGCATGGATCAACATCCGTATGAAAGCAGCATCAGCTAACAAAGCAGCTGCAAGATCATTAAAAAGGACTGAAATGCAGTATGCAGAGACTATCAAAACATTGTAGTGCAGTTTCAACCCCCATTTAGATCTTGCATGTGGTTAAAGGAAGGATAATGAATCTGAGTAAAGAATTATTATTTTTTCCCAATGACATTACTGACTCCGAGTGACTTGGCTGCCACATTCATTATATTTCCTTTTCAGTATGATCTTCAAAAGTACTACGTATCAAGGGATTGTGGTTTCAAACTCGTCCTTTGGATTAATGCAGAATGAATTTCCTCAGAGTAACTGAATGAATCCAAAGTCATCTAGACAGATGGTCTCTCATTCCACTCACTTGCTTTCTTAGTATGTAATTTACTGAAAAATTCATTCCCCACCAAAAAAAGTTGACTTTGTTCCAAATCCTATACTGCTGTGTTCCAACAAGAGACTTGTGCCTATTGATTTGGGGAGTGGGAAAGTGCAACATCAAGAGAGGGGCGCACAAACATAAATTCATTCTGTAATGATAGCCTCTCAGATTCTAATGTCATTGAACTTCCTCAGATAAGATGATAAAGACGTATTGGGTAGAAGAGGTGCTTGGTTACTCATTCCTTGCAATAGGTGAATTTGTGTGTGTGTGTATGTGTGTTTAAATGAAATATTTCAGTACAATACTACATGAATTTTTCTAACGAATTGGTCAAAGAGACTTTTGGCTGTGAAAAAGAATATTGATTCATATAATTCCGCATATAGATCATAGCACATGCCTACACCCTTGAGTAGCAGAGATATCTTATCTGTAAATTTTTAATTGTTATAACTAAGTGGCTTGGGCTGTATGCCTGTTCCACAAATAATTTATTTAGCAGAACCCAGCAAGAACAGTTAGACTTAGTCTGCTTTTAGCCCATATATGAATTCTACTAAAGTGAAGCGAAAGTTGCAAAAACCTAGTTCATAATTTTGACAGCAACTGGTGAGTAGGCAAACGAATTCAGGGGGTAATGACAAAAAATACTTAAGTACATCATAAGTTGACAACATTCTACTTACTAAGAATTCACAGTCCAGAGTGGGGAGGGAAACAATTTAGGTACATTTCCACACAAGTCTTTGGGTTGTCCTTTTCAAGTAGCAAACAACATACAGATTTTCTCTTTGCTGCATTTCTATGTGATATCTCTGTCCAGTTGCTGGGAGTCAATTAGGGACTTTTCCTGAAAATAATTGACTCTCTCTGCCTTGAACAGATACATGTGCAGCATGGTGCTTATTTTCTGCAGCTATAAGGCCAGATATATACTGAAAGAGCCTTAGCCTTCATCACCACAAAGCCAGCGAGGGCTCCTTAGGAACATCACTGACTCCATACAAAGCAGTGGAATGTCAATGGAACTGCAGTGACCAAACTGGCTAATTGCTACCCTTAAAAGGAATTTTTGTCGCAATTGCTTCTCAGTTGCTGATTCATATCTTACAAAACACTGAGTTCTGATATCTTTTCCTGTAAGGACAGCCCACTCATACAAATGACAAACTCCAGTGAGCTTTTTCTGCTTCTCTTTTCCAAAATACCACTTATACGAAAGCTTTAGAAACAATGCCTTGTCATTTCCATTGGTAAAAATTTCAAACCCCATACAGGGATGTGATCCTGCACAGACTATGCTACTTCTGTCATTGTTCCCATCAACAGTGCATATGGTACAAACGTTTGTGCAGGGTAGCATCAGTGTGACCAAATGGGGCCACATTTAGCTTCCCAAAGTACCACCATAAAGACAGTCTCATGGTCAGTTTTCACTTAATTTTTGTGATGTTGGATATGGATACTGTAAATATAAACATCTCTTGCTTTATGATGGGAAGAAAGGTGGGATATCAATGCAACAAACAATAATTTTACATGTACTTAGCTTTAAGACTTGAGAAGAGGTCATCTATTTTGTAGTAATATGCAAGTTTCTAGATATAAAAATGGTCCCTCAGTCTCTCTTCTCTAATGAGACCAGAGAAGACAATGCTGATATGTCTTTTCACATTCAAAGGCATGGGGAATAAGCCATCACAGTGGCATTATAATCAGGGTACAATATCCCTTATGTACTATGCTTCAAAAACAAGAAGACAAAGTCATTCAACTAAGAAATTGTAACAAGGCTTTCCATCATTTTCTGGTGGCCCCAAACAAATTCAGCTACAAAGTGAATTATTTACAGCACAATTCTAATCAGGAGATTGAGTGAGGTTTCATTTTACCCAGAGTACTGTAGCTAGTGGGATTTAAGCAAATATAGGTGGAAGATTTAATAAAAATAGGTTGCTTACCTGTAACTGATGATCTTTGAGCAGTCATTCTCACCTCTGGGATATAGTGCACCTGCGCTGACCTCGATCAGTTCCTCTTGAAAGCAAAAGGGATTTTCGCGCCTGCTCCCCAGTCACGCGCCGGCCCCACTGCGTATGACCAAGGAAAGGGTACGACAATCCCGCCAGTTTCTTCTGACCGCTGCCATCAGTCTCAGAGTAATAAAAAGGAGAGGACCAAAAGCAGAGGGGAAGGAGGGCGGGTGGTGTGAATCCACAGATGACCACTCGAAGATCATCAGTTACAGGTAAGCAACCTGTTTATCTTCTTCGTGATCTCTGTGCATCACACCTCTGGGAGATTAGCAAGCAAAAACAGGCCTACCTGGAGGAGGGAGCTGAAGGTCCTAGACTTGTGCCACCTGCAACACTGCCCATCTGACCATGTGTCAGGGGTGTCCCTAGCCAACCCTGACTGACTCCCGGTCGCCATCCTGGATATGCACTATGTCGGCATTTCGCCCTGTTGGTGCTTTTCTCCGATGGAGGAGTCCAAGGTAGGTTCCTTTCCCTCCGGGGAATGTCTGACAACCCACGGGAGGATGGATGGGGGGGAGGAGGAGGAGAGGCCTCAGACTGTGGTCTCGGAAAGAGGTTACGTCACTTTATCCTGCCACCTGGTTCTGGCTTTGCCTCCTCTCAGACACACACACTCTCTCTCTGCCTGCGTCTGTTCACCAGCCCAGTTTTCCTCCCTGGCCGCATCCATCCTTCCCCCTTTTATCTCCCGCCTGGTTCCACCACCCTCCCCTTCACCCGGGCTCTGCCCTCTTCTAAAGCTCCAGACGCGAGCTGCAGCAGCCCTGCCTAGCGTCCGCCGCTTCCACCCTGCTCAAGCATCCGGCCAGCCCCCTCACCAGCTTCCAAGCCTCCTCCCGCCGCTGGACCCGGGCGTGCCTGGCCGAATCTCCCAGGCTCTTGATCAGCCATGCTGCTGGCTCGGGGCCACGATGGGTTGCGGCCACCGGCTTCGGGGGCTCCTTCTTGGTGCTGCCACAAGACACGGATTCTCTGGTGCTCTTTTGCCGTTCCATCGCCGCGGTAAGTTTGGATGTGGTCGGGGCTTCTCTTTGGGCTTCCTGGGTCCTGATGGCTGGTTCTCCTGGGTGATCCCGGCTGGGGGCGGGACACCATGGGACATTGATGAAGACGCACATCCAGGGCGTAATGCTTCATGAACATGTGGGGAGTAGCCCAGGTTCATGCTGGACAGATGTCAGTGAGCGACGAACCACTCAGGAAGGCTATGGATGTGGCTACTGCCTGGGTGGAATGCACTCAGAGCGGGCCCGGAAGAGGCCATTTGGCCAATAAGTAGCACAGTTTGATGGTTTCCACAATTCACTTGGATAGACGTTGCGAAGAAAGGTTCTTCCCCTGCACAGGTGTGCTATAGGAGATGAACAAGGCTGGTGATTGATGGAACGACCTTGTCCTATTGAGGTAGAAGAGTATGGCTCTCTTGATGTCTAGAGTATGAAGACGGTGTTCCTCATCGCTTGTAGGGGATGGGGAAAGGAAGAGCAATGTCCGCTCGCAAATGGAACTCGGAAACAACCTTGGGCAGGAAAGAGACATCTGGGGAGACACCATCATGGTGAAAGACCAAATATGGAGAATCAGAACAAGAGACTTGGCTCCTTTGTTGGTATTTTAATTTAGATATTGTATAAACTTCAGGCTTAATGATGGCTGTGCTGCTATTGAAATTAAAGCTGCCTCTGCCTAAATACTATCTGTGTACATTTCCTGGTGAGGATTTTTTTTTTGCCTTTCCTACCCTTTTGCAAAGATGACACCATTCCTCCTACCAAATGTGGACTAGAACTTTCCACACGTATCTCAATAAAACAGCATTTCTTCTCTAGTTTGAGAATGGTTTTGGCTGAGTTATTACGCAGCCTTCAAAACTCTCCTCTTCCTTCATCTGAAATAGGAACACTCAGTTGATTGCAGTCAGGTAAATATCAAATAGTCAGTTTAAGCTGCCACTGGACTCATATTTAAGCAAATCAAGGCAGGTAACTTGCCAAAGAGTTGAATAGGAGAATAACTGCTCAACACTCCAAGGTAATAAGCTTATATGCAGATCAAGCTCTGGTGCATGACAGAGCCTAAACAGAAAGGTTTATCAAGGAAGAAATGTCTCCTGAGTACAACTCTCAACTCTCAGGTACGGATTAGCCGTTGGAGAGGCTGCAGTCAAGATCTCTCACAAGCATCACTCTGTGAAATGGATTTGACCTAACGTAGAGATCATATAGATTAGACATTCTGCAGATTTCTTATGGCACCAAAGCTTAACAGCCATTACTGAGACTCAAGATGAGCATTTTTGTGGGTCACCTGAATGATTTCTGGAAACATTATGGAGATTCTATAACCACATACCTAAGTATAGGTGGCTTGAAGCAGGGATGATAAATTCATCTGCATCTGATAAAGGGAGCTTTAAGTCTCAAAAGCTTATACCCCCAAAATCTTTTTGGTCACTCAGGTGCTACTGGACTTGAATCTAGTTGTTCTACTGCAGGCCAACAAGACTACCCTCTGAGACAAAATTTACCTGTGTGTCCAACAAAACTCTTTGAAACATACTGTTGTGAACAACACTGCCCCCCTGGACCCCTATATTTTCTCACTTGAGTGCCAGAGGACTGGAAAAAATACCCAGCCCCTGAACTAGCAGGAATTTCCTCTGGGCAATCGTCATGGGAGTAGACCACTTGCCGGAATGCTCTAAAGTGCGCTGATTAAAAACTTCTTGTCTACAGCCTCAAGAAGCTCCCTCTCACCCACAACCAGGAATAATTGACTAAAGTCTGCTGGACAAACTTTGGTAATGCCCTCAAGCCATCGCTCAGTTTTCGTCTAATCTTGATCCGGTCCACCACCCTGATAATTCAATCACTCACTTGAATTATCTTAAAGACTAACAAAAAATTGTGGTAGGGTATCTGAAGAAGTGAGCAATGACTCACGAAAGTTGATACCCTACCACAAATTTTGTTAGTCTAAGGTGATATTTATTTATTTAAGGTGCTATTTATTTAAGATCCTACTGGACTCTACTGCTACAGATAGACTAACACGACTACCCATCTTGAATCATTCTGCTGTACTGTTTTCTGATGTAACATGCCCATACTTGGACTTCTATTTCCCACTAGATATGCATATTCCTGCACCTATAAAAGAGCATCCTAAGCCAACCCAGATTTCTAGTTGGTTCTGGCCATGGATCTCCTCCCCCAGCTTTTGCAGCTGGATTTGTGAATCATTGAATCCCTTTCTTTATGCCCCCAAACCACCATCCCTTAATTTCACCCCCAAACATAGTTGATATTTGTTTTTTTGTTCCTCTGCCTTTTACCAGCATTTCCTTCTCCTACCCCGACCACAGTGTACCATTCTTCAGGACAGGCAACATATAATTTTCTTTGCACCCTTTATTTCCCATTTGATTCCCCATTTGCACCCCAGTTAGGCAACAATCAAGGGTAGCATTGGTATGGTTATTTTGCTGTACTGAATATGTTTTATGCTTCTTGTTTTCCTTTGCATTTTGTTTTTCTAGCATTATACCTTGTTATGGGAATACATATTTTTTTCTTATTTGAGATTCCCTGTCTAATCTTTCCAAAGGTATGGTTATAGAAAGTGATCCATGTCTACAACAGACAGGAACAGCCCCAAATAATTACCCTGGAACATGTGTAGTTCTGAATGTGCAAAAGCCATCTACATGTGACAGACTGACACAGGATCAACTGGGTAAGCATAGCATCGTATCCCAAATATTTAAAATTTTAAAAGTACAGTTTGCAGACTAAGCCTGCTTTCCACAGGAACAGAGAGGTTCCAAATATACATTGGACTGTATTTTAAAAGAAACTGATGAAGCTGGCTACTCCAAAGCTTTATATAGCCTTACTTGGCTTTATCAAGCACTGTAGCACATAACAAGAGATTATGCAGGAAGTAAAACCAAGCCTGCAATTATGGAAAGAATTGCAGAAGGAAAACTCCAGATTACAAATGAAAAACAGTCTAACCAATCTGGAGATTCTGTTTAATGCATCTACAAGCACAGCTGCTGGCACCCTGAAACAAAGGGCCTCTAAATACCAGTAGGTCTTACCATTACAAATGATGCCCATATAGGTCACAAGTATCCATTCACTCATGCCACTGCCTCCTTGGGAAAGATGTGCCATAGCTCAAGTTTCTTCAGTAGCATGGCTAGTGAGATTGCACTATCAGAGACTAAGGGACCACACAACAGAAATAGGTAGGATGCTGAAGGAAGACATGTGATATCATTTGGTTGCTCAGCCATTCAGTCTAAATAGCATTGAGTGCTGAAATGAGAAACGATGTTAAAGACATTCTGTTTATTTAAAGATATACACACATTTTTCAACAAAGAAAAAAATCTTGACATTTCGGCAGTCATTACTATTTGTTGTGTGTGCATGTGTGTATATATATATATATAAAATCCTCATTCTTGTGCAGCAATTTGTGATTTAGCGCATCAGAGAAAAGAAAGTGTGCTCACTTCAGTGGGAATTGTGATAGCTGCAATTTGTGCCCTTTAGTTCTCTTCAAGTTATTTTACAGACACAGTACTTGGAACATGCTATTCATATCAGCACTACAGCCTGTCACCATGAATATTTATACATTAGAGTCTGAGATACAAGCTAGGGTATGGGAAGAAATCTATTTTCAGATACATAACCAAATGGACCCAGAGAGGGCACAATATCATCTTCCATTTCCAGTCATTGCTATTATAAATTATGCCTTTAAAAACCCAGGATTGTTTTGGGTTTAGGCCCTCCCCCAGCCTGCTGCTTGGCATGAATTTGCCCTGCAATATCTATCTCGTTTTAACAAAACACCAGTTAGCCACATAGGAGCTGAGTTTATTTCCATTTTCTCCTTGAAATGTGCCGTGGATGAAATAGCATCATTTTGTTCTACAAACTTGAAATCCAGGATGTGTGAATTCACACTAAAAAACTGAATTCTACCTCTAGACCATGTTCTAGATTTTGTAACACACATAGTTATGCAAATGCAGCATAATTGTTTTACAGCATTCATTTTGTTTTTGTTACTGATGGAGAAAGGGTAAGAGGCTATTTTGGGCATCCAAACAGTTGCTCTAAGTTCTAGACCCTTGGAAAACCTAGGCAAGCTGGAAGTTGCCAATTTCATTGTGGGAAACACCAGAAGGATTTGGAACAGTGCTTGGGGTAGGCGCTCAGTGGAGATCGGATGCTGTATAGTCTGCCCTCTAAAGCTGCCATTTTTCTTCAGAGGAACTCTCTATAGAAGAAGAGATTGGATTTATACCTCGCCCTTCACTCGGAATCTCAGAGCGGCTTACAAACTCCTTTCCCTTCCTCTCCCCACAACAGACACCCTGTGAGATAGGTGGGGCTGAGAGAGCTCTGAGAGAAACTGCTCTTTTTCAATTACAGCTCTGACAGAACTGTGGCTTGCACAAGGTCATCTACAAGCACAAGGTTTAGAGGGGACATGATTGCAGTCTTCAAGTATTTGAAGGGCTGCCATGTAGAAGATGGAGCAGATCTATTCTCTCTTGCTCCGGATTGCAAGACTAGATCTAATGGGTGGAAATTACAAGGGAGTCGTTACCAGCTAAATATCAGGAGAAACTTCCTAACTGAAAGAGTGGTTGAGCAGTGGAACAGTCTGCCTCAGGATGAGGTGGATGCTCCTTTGCTGGACGTTTCAAGTGGAGGCTGGATGACCATCTTTCGGGTATGTTGTAGGTATGTAGGGCTATCTTTCAGTATACTCCTGCAGAGTGCAAGGAGTTGGACTAGATGACCTGCAAGGTCCCTTCCAACTCTATGATTCTATGATCCAGCAGCTGCATGTGGAGGAGTGGGGAACCAAACCTGGTTCTCCCAGATTAGAGTCTGCACACTTAACCACTATACCAAATGGGCCAGAAATCAGTTGTAATTCTGGAGAAAATCCAGGACTCACCTTTAGGTTTGTTGTACACATCGTTTATGAACCACTTTATACTCTGCCACTGACTAACAGGTTTGACTTGGTGGGTGCACTTAGCACTTCCATGGTGCATATGTTAAGTGCCTTTGATGATTCTAATCACAGTAACTGAAATCGATCATGAACATATATTCAGATATTCACTTTGGTTCACTGCTTAAATGATGCATTCTGGGTAAAATACTAAATAGCTGACAGGCAATCATAATGCAGTGACCTTGCTTGTTCTTGCCAATCGTAACTGCGCATGTCCCTGATGTTAGTTTGCTTGCGTTAGATGAAGAACATACTACATGATGTACCTATCACTGGTACATTAAGATACTTTTTGTTAACTTCACAGCCTAAAAAGAAGGCCTATTGTTCAACTGAAGAAGGTACATTTTTGCCTGAGAAAATCCAACCCATAGATTCAGGCCCAATCAGAATGGTGTGACAGATATGTGACTAACTTTGATGGAACCAATAATTGTGATTTATTTCTAACTGTCATAGGGGGTATAAAACCCTATGTTTCCCATTGTAACCTTAGGGAGAGCTGTGGGGTCCAAAACCTCCCTCCTTTGTTGATCAATAAAGTACAAGTTCTGATTCTCCTCTACAAGACTGCCGTGTGCTTTCTCAAATTGGGCTGGGGGAGCACAACCCTTGACGGAGTTTCTGTCCTACAGGTTGGTGACCTTAATGATGGCTACTGTGATTTCTGCAGTTTCACTAGGCACTGCCCTTACAGTGTCACATATCTGCCTTGGCAGCTTAGAATGGTTAGTAGCTTTCTTTCACAAATGCCACAAACAAGCAGCACTAGCTTTAGCTCTCAGTCCCCTTTTCTTTTCTGAAAAAATACAGCATGAATAAAACATGGCTGAATGTGACAACTGCAAATGGATGTACAACCACTAGGGATGCTGCCAATTTCTCAGTGAACCTGTTCAGCAGCTGACCCTACCTTGCTGAACACTCACAATCAGACCATAAGGCAATCAGAGATATGTTCGTATTGCAACTCAAACAGCTGTCAACTCACAGTTGTTCAGGGAATCATCTGGGAATTGGATTCTGATCCTACCTAGCTACACAGAAGTTACAAAAATATGAGAACTCATTTCTTTTCCCTCCCCTCCAAGATGGGTAAGGACAGAAGCAATGTTTTTAATCTCTGCATTGCAAATGGGATGGGAGAAAGAGCTGGGGTGATTTCTCACGAGAGCTGCCTCGCAGCACAGCGCCGTTTGCCTCGACACAAACGTGTCAATTTCACACCCGAAGCTCCGGGGCTGCATTTGACTCGGGGCTTCACCCGATTTCCTCCGCAGTTTCATGATCCTCAAAAACCACGATCACGAAACTGCGGAGGAAATCGGGCGAAGCCCCGAGTCAAAATGCAGCCCCGGAGCTTCGGGTGTGAAATTGACACGTTTGTGTCGGGGCAAACGGCGCTGTGCTGCGAGGCAGCTCTCGTGAGAAATCACCCCTGGTTTCTCTAATTTCCTTTGTAGCCCAAGCTGACAGGAGAAGTAAAATCATATGGGCTTCTGACTAATGCCCCTTTCCTCAGCAAGTCTGGGAGGCTGCAAAGTTTCCAGAATGGGAGACTAAGGCTGAGATCACACACACTAAACAATCCACTTTTAATGCATGTTCGAACTGGATTTTGGTAGTTCACACAGTAAAATTCAATTGGAAAGTGGATTGAAAGTGGATTATTTTGTGTGTGTGATCTCAGCCCAGAAGAACCTGACTTCCAGCTGATCAGCTTGGAATTGGTTCCTGATTCCCTGTGTCCCCCCAAACAACCCCCCCTTTACTGTGTACAGAGGAATATCCCCCAGTAGAAGATCAGAAGATTACTCTCAGCCAATCCCTCATCAGCTGGGAGTCAGCTTCCAATTGCGGCAGGTAGCTTACTTTTGTAAATACACACAAATAGGTTGTGAACAGCTCGTTGATTAATTGGCTGCCTGATCACTACTGGCAAGTGAGCTGAACTGGCAGGTGTTTGAGAAGCCCTAACAACTACCGGAACTTATCAATATTCACATTTTGGCAGTTTAACAGACCAGATTCTATCCCCTCCCCAATTATGCCTTATAACCCCCACCCCCAGAACAGCATTATTCTCTGCACCAAAATAACTCAGGAATTAATGGGTCAAAGGGGAATCATACGTTTGTATTATACATTGTGACATTATAAGCTTTCATAACATTTGTGCAGCTTTTCCAATATGCTTAGATGTTCTGTTAAATTTGTGTCAATCATTGCAAAAACTACAGGCAGCCAACTATGACAGCTGCCTCTTATAGACTTTTCATGTTGCTGCATCAACATAAATGTTACAGAAAAACAGGTTACTTACCTGTAACTGATGATCTTCGAGTGGTCATCTGTGTAGTACCACACATGGGTTGGGTGCCTGCGTATGACCTTGACTGGAGAAACTTCCAGAACTTGCCTCAGAAATCCTTTTTTGGTGGGCTCTCTTCCCACCCTGGGGAGCAAGCACGCACTGCGCATGCCTGGAGCACGGGAGAGAGCCGCCTCCCACTCAGTTCTTTTGGCCACTACAGGTAAGTCCCATCAAGCTAAGGTAAGTGATCAGGAGATACCAGCAGCGGGAAAGGCTGGGTGGGATTGTGGTACTGCACAGATGACCACTCGAAGATCATCAGTTACAGGTAAGCAACCTGTTTATCTTCGTCGTGGTCTCTGTGCAGTCCCACACATGGGTGATTACAAGAGCTGAACCAGTTGGAGGAGGGAGCTGGCAGCTGAAAGAGACAAAAATACTGGTTAGGACACAGCATCATTATTTAAATTCACAGGTTCTACCTGAAGAAGCAGAAGGATCAAGCAAAGAGAGATTGCAGCACCGCCTGGCCAAATGCAGCATCCTGTTGAGCTCGAATGTCGAGTGCGTAGTGGGACACAAAGGTCGATGCCGAGGACCATATAACAGCAGCACAGACGTCTTGTAACAGGACACCAGCCAGGAAGGCCGTCGATGTCGATACTGCATGTGTACAGTGGACAGTAACACAGGTAGGAATGGGCTGATGCGGAAGCCATGGGTTCAAACGGCTTGGCCATGAGTTGCGTGAGAATGAGTGAGAGACTCTACAAAGGTATGAGGGGCTTCTGCGGGGGACACAGCCGAAGAAGACCATTAAGGAAGGACTTCGTGAGATGGTGTGAAAAAACTGTGGAGCCCCGTATCAAGGGATGGTAGGCGAAGATGGCCAAGTGGACCCGTAAGGAGGAGTAAGCGAGGGCAGATTCCTTCAAGGAGACAACATAGGAGAAGATCTCATGGAGAGATGCTTGGATTGGATCAAAGGAATGGCAAGGGGCACAAGATTGGAACCTCTTCCACTTCAAATGATAAGCAGTATGGGTAGAGGGCTTCCTTGAATTAAGGAGGACTTCAGACACTTCTGGTGGGAAATCTAGGACAGGATCTTCCAAGCAGTCAATCAGAAGAAGGCCGGATCAGGGTGCAGGATTCTGCCTCGATCCCTAGAGAGGAGATCAGAAACGAGAGGCAGAGGCCGGAACGTTCACTTGGAGAGATGGAGGAGGTGCGGAAACCATACTTGGCGCAGCTACCAAGGCATGATGAGAAAGCAGGAGGTGGCATCGGCCACAATTTTCTGAACTATATGAGAGATCAGAGGGAAGGGAGGGAAGAAATAAAACAGGGTTCCCCTCTATGTGTGGAGGAAGGCATCTCCAAGTGACTGAGCAGATGGTGGACCTCTGGCAAAGAAGAGGCGACATCAAGCATTCTCCACAGTGGCAAAGCCATCGATGGTGGGACGACCAAAGTCGAGGAAGACCGGTCTCAGGTATCGAAGAGGGATGGACCATTCATTGTCTGGTGTTCCGAAACGCCTCAAATGGTTGGCATTGACATTTTGAATGCCTGGAATGTGTATCGCCGACAGTGTGATCGAATGGTGGAGACACCAATTCCAAAGATTGATGGCCGCCCTGCAGAGGTGAAGAGAGGCAGTCCCGCCCTGCTTGTTTATTTGGAAAAGGTTGTGGTATTGTCCGAGGCAACTTGGATGACTTTGCCCCACAGTATCAGGAGAAAGGACCATAGAGCGAGATGAACAGCCCGAAGCTCCAGTGCATTGATGTGAAGGGTGGCTTCCTGATGAGACCACGTCCCCTTGGTTGAGAGCATTCTACACTGGGCTCCCCAATCCCAGAGAGATGCATCTGTGGACAGCGAAAGAGAGGACATGCTGAGGAAGGAACCACCAGGTGAGGGAGTCGATGACTGGAATTGGGATCGACAGGACCTTGTGCCACGGACTTTGGAGAGGATCGAAAGCGCGGAGAAGCCAAAGTTGGAGAGGACGCATCCTGAGGCTGGCGTGCTGAACAGCGAAGACCATGGACGCAACGTATCCCAGAAGCCTCATGATGGACCGAGCGGATTGTCAAGGAGAGGTCTGGAATGCGGACACCAAAGAGATTATGTCCGAGGCTCTTGAGCTCAGAAAAAAGGCAGTCTCGATGGTGGTATCAAGGCAGGCGCCCAAAAATTGCAGAATCTGGGTAGGGCAGAGAGACAACTTGGGTAGGTTGACACAGAGCCCTAGGGCCCGAAGGAGGGAGAGGGTTGTCTGGATATCTTGGGCTAGTTGGTCATCTGTAGGGGCAACCAGAAGCCAATCGTCGATATAGGGATAAAGGGCAATCCCTTGATGATGAAGGTCTGCAGCCACAGCCGCCATCAGTTTGGTAGAAACCCTTGGGGCGGTGCAAAGTCTTAACGGGAGGACTCGATATTGGTAATGTGTGTCTCCGACAGCAAAACGTAGGAATTTCCAATGTTGGGGGTGGATAGTAATGTGAAAATATGCGTCCCGAAGATCTATGGACGCTAGCCAGCCAGACTTGGGAAGAAGAGGAAGAATGGATTGCAGAGTCACCATTAGAAACTTGTGGCATCAAACGTATCAATTTAGATCTCAAAGATCCATGATGGCCCTCAAACCGCCGTTCCTCTTTGGAAATACTTGGAGTAGAAACCTAGGGTTTGTTGCGCCACCGGGATGATCTCAATGGCAGAAGGGCAGAAATCTCAAGGGAGAGCAAAGGATCTGGGGGTGTCACAACAAAATGATGGAGAACGGGAGGTGAAATGAACTCTATGGCGTACCCGACCCGTACGATGGTGAAGACCCAGAAATCGGTGGGAATTTCTTCCCAAGTTGGAAGGAAGGGGCAAAGTTGGGTCCGAACAGAAGGGGTGTAGGAAGGAGGCGATGGCAGGCAATCAAAGTGGTCAAACGGACTGCTTTGGTTGCTGGGGCTTCTTAGGGGCCTGCTGATGGGGTCGGTGAGACTGGCGGGAATCATAAGGCCTCTTTCTCCACTGAGAGGTGGATGCAGGAGACAGCTGGTGCTTATTATAATAAGGCCTCCAGGACCGGTATCAAGGGAGGTGTGGAGGTCGAGACTTCAAGGTTTTGAGCCTGCTTTTGGCTATCGTCAACAGCCTTCAAAGCCTCGTCAGTGGTAGAATGGAAGAGTCCCTCTCTATTGAAAGGGAGGTTTTCAATACGGAATTTAACGTCTGGTTGAAGAGAGGTGCTCTGAAGCCAAGTGTGATGACACAGAGCAACTGAAGAGACTAGGATCTTAGAAGAGCAGGTAACAGCATGACAAATAGAATTGATCTGCTGCTTAGAAATGGTACAGATCTCAGGTAAAGCTCCGGAGAATGGAAGTCGGTTCTCCTCCGGGAGTGAATCAACAACGGGGTGCATGGCTGTAGCAACATTGAAAGCATAGACCAAGAGGTATGAGAGATAGGTATCTATCTTAATATCTATAGAGGCCACCACATACATTTTCTCAGCAATATTTATTTATTTATTTATTATTCACATTTCTATCCTGCCCTCCCCGGAGGCTCAGGGCGGCTTACAGGGCTTATCGCCAGATAAAACAATACCAAATAGTAAAATACATCACCATTAAACCAATTTTGGTGCTCCTCTCAGTCAATTCCCAAATTCCAAATTACACTTTCTAAAAGCAAGATGGCCACCCCTACACCTCCCGTTCTCGCCCATAGTGCAGTGATTATGGGCACTGATGGAACATGCCCCCTCCTGATGTCCATATATGGGGTGTTGATGGTAGACTAGTGCATTGGTAGTGCACTAGTGATGGACTAGTGGTGGCGTCAACTTTGTGGCCCTCGCAATCGGGCGGGGTGGATTGCCGGACTGGTTGCTTGGACTTCGAAGAGGAGTGCACAACCATCAAATTCGGTGGAGGCTGAGTAAAAAGGAACTTCACAGAGGACTCCTGGATCTTATAGATGCCGTCATAACGGCTCGGTATTGGGGGGACAGAAGCAGGGTGATCCCACGATTCCTTAAGAGCAGAAAGGTGAACAGAAAACAAAGTCAGGACCATACATGGTGGCAAGTCTGCCTGAATGAGTTTGTGAACCACATTAGTCACTGCGGGAGTGGAGCCTTGGGCCTGCAGAGCAGTAGCCATTCTCGTCACAAGCTCCAAGTAGGCCTTCAGTGAGAGATAAGGAGCCCGAGTGACACAGCTCATCATCGATGCATATAACATCGGGATCGAGATCACCGGATTCTGAGTGGCCCGATAGGGACAAAGGATAAGGTGATCGCAGTGGTTAAGAAGCATCAATAGGCGTATGGTCATTAGCAGATGTATGGTACCGAGGTTCTAAAGGAGAACTCTTCGGGGCATCCATAAATCTTGAGAGCTCTGGAGGCTGATTGGGCTCCAGAGAATGATAAGACACAATTGAATGCAAATGTCTACAGTGCGCAGGAACTTGACGGCATTCGGGATGTTCAGTATGCCAGAGTCAGTGATAACAATCTCAGCGAGGCAAAGAAGACCTCAAGTAAAAACGATGATAGTACAGCCTCTGATAGCAGACATCAGGAGACCACAATTGATAATCAGATGCTGATCTCAAAGGAGAAGGCAAGGTGTGGCGATTACGCCGTCTGCGGTCATAACGAGACCTAGATCTGGATTGACTCCTGAAAAAGTGCTCCCTGTCATCCAAATTGTGGATAGGTGTGTGGGAGTGATGAGAAGGAGGATCGAGACTCACGACAAGACGAAAGCCGGTGAGGCGATCTCGAGGATTGGCTCAGCGGAATACGGCCAGAGGGCGAAGACAAAGTGGGCAGTGGCATCGGAGACTGAAGATTGGTCTTCTGAGCGACTGAAGACACCACAGGAGTAGAGGTTGATAGACCAGAAATCAACACGGGATCGAGCTTTGTGGCCGAAGTCGATGTCGAAGGTTTCGCTTTCGCTTTTGACGCCAGTTTATCATCATGCTTCTTTGGTTTATGCTTCGGTTTTGGATTTTCTGCCTGTTTTTGGTGAAGCGAAGAGTGAGAAGCAGCCAAAGACATGTTCGGGCACAAAGCTGCTTCCAAAAGAACAATACGAAGTCTGGCCACTCTATTACGTCTGTTCTGATGGGCAAAGTTGACACAATGGGGACAGGAATGTACTCAATGGATTTTGCCCAAACACAGGAGACAAATATCGTGACCATCGTTAGATGGGATTTTATCTGGGCAACGACAACACGTCTTAAAAAACGTTGTCTTTCCCATACAAATGCCACCCCACCCACACAAAGGGGGGGGGGAGAACAAGAAAGAAAGTGAGGAAAAACAGTTAACGTTTCCTTCTTCTTCTTTTTTTTAGAGATTAAACAGAAGATGCAAAAGAAGACCCAAAGGAGAGAACCAAAGAAGGTCGAAATACTCAGCTGAGGCAAATCGAAGAGCAGCATTAGCGAGGTGTGAACACAAAGGCGGTCAAAAAGGAACTGAGTGGGAGGCGGCTCTCTCCACCACTCCAGGCATGCACAGTGCGTGCTTGCTCCCCAGGGCAGGAAAAGAGACCACCAAAAAAGGATTTCTGAGGCAAGCTCTGGAAGTTTCTCCCGTCGAGGTCGTGCGCAGGCGCCCAACCCATGCGTGGGACTGCACAGAGACCATGACGAAGATCTATACAAGACTTAAGTCACCAAATTTCAATCTATGAATCCAGCTTATAGTGATAAAATAATGTGCCCAAAGAACACATTTGTTGACTTTTTGCATCGTATAAAGGATCCAGGTAACATTACTTAGCAATGTCCACTATTTTCAGTTTATAGGGAACCAGATAAAAATACTCACCATTAAGCACTCAGAAGTGTATACTTCAGAATACTATAATGATCTTTGAGTGTAATCCAGCCCAAGTTAACACATACCCTCAAAGTGCTGGTGGTTCATAGTAATTAACAGTCCAATTCTATGTGAAGTTACTTCAGTCTAACACTATTGATTTCCATGGGTTTAGACTGGAGTAACCGCAAAGAGAATTAGCTATGATCCAGAAGGTCCCCAAGTTAAAATCTTGGCTCAGCAACAAACTCACTAGGTGACACTAGGCAAGCCAGTCTCTCATCTGTAATATGGGGGTCATAATAATGGTCTACTTTAGAAGGATGTTGTAAGATAAACACTTTAAATACTGATGGTACTGTACATACACTATTATAATTAAATCTCATTGGCTTCAATTGGAGATAAATCAATGGGATTTAAAATATGTTTAATTTTGGCTAGCTCACCAAGTAGTATCACCTAACAAAATCTTCATGTACTTTCACAAATTATCTTAATTTTGCAGGCATATGCACACATGTAAAACTCAAGCCACCATGGGCCCTAACTTGTGGAGTTCCGTAGTGGTTGATTCTCTCCCCTGTGTTATGCACCCTCTAGCAGAGATTGTCAGGAGGTTTGGAGCAGAGTGCCATCAATATGCAGATGTGTTGGATAGCAGAGTAAAATTAAGCACAGCAGAATAATGCAGCACAGACCCATGTGTGTCTAACTTCTAAGAAAAAGTTTACTTCAAAATTAGGGAAAGGATTACATGGAAAAAACCCAACAGTCTAACTCATCTTTCTAGTTCTGATCTACTCCATCTTATTTCTTTGTTTTCTCATTAAGAATAAAACCTCCCCCTTTTTGGTGGGAAGAATCTACTCTACACCTAATTGGTTCTATGCTAAACTTGCTAATATTAGAAGAAGAAGAAGAAGAAGAAGAAGAGATGGGATTTATACCCCGCCCTTCACTTGGAGTCTCAGAGCGGTTTACAAACTCCTTTCCCTTCCCCTCCCCACAACAGACACCCTGTGAGGTGGGTGGGGCTGAGAGAGCTCTGACACAAACTGCTCTTTTTCGAGGACAGCTGTGCCAGAGCTTGTGACTGACCCAAGGTCACATCAGCAGCTGCGTGTGGAGGAGTGGGGAATCAAACTCAGTTCTCCCAGATTAGAGTCCGCGCACTTAACCACTACACCAAACTGCGGAAACGTCAGCTTAATTCTTTCACGACTGAAGGGATAATACTTGCAAAACCCAACAAGATGACACTGAGCTCTACCTATTATTAAAGGTGTGACCAGTGGCTGGAATTTCAGTCTTGGCATCGTGCCTAGATGCAGTAGTGGAATGGCGAGAGTTGGTTGAAGCTAAATCCATCTAAATACTGGGGTGGCCACTTCTACCAACCCTTGATGGGGTCTGACTTTCTATGGTTGACACTGTAAGGAGTCTGGGGGTGTGGCTTCAATCTTTACATTCCATAGACATGTGTCCTTGATGACAAAGACTGCATTTTACCATCTGCACCAGACCTGCCAACTGGCTTTCTATATGTCTGGGGCAGACCTTGCCACAGTAATTCATGTAATGGTCACATCAAGATTGTACTACTGTACATGCTCTACACAGGGCAACCTTTGAAAATGCTGGAGAAACTGCAAGTGGTCCAGAATGCAGCTGCCAGATTGCTGACAGGAGCATTCTGGTTAGTGCATATCCAACAGCTCTCAATTAGTTTCTAGTGCCAATTCAAAGTGTCGGTAATTACCTTTAAAGGCCTAAATGTCCTGGGACCCTCATATCTTCAGGACCGCCTCTCTTAGAATGATCTTCCCCATCTTCTCTGATCATCTCAGAATTTATTGAAGGTCTCAGCTCCACAAACTATCTGCCTTGTGTTAACAAGGGTGAGGGCCTTTGGCCCCCATCCTGTGGAACCAGCTGCCTTATGTGGTGCCAGCTGTGGAATCAGCTGCCAGAACTTCTCTAGGTTCTGCAGGGCATTCAAGGCGGCTCCTTTTCTGGCATCCTTTGGGTAGTTGCAATCTGCCAGACAGCTGGTAAATTATGCTCTAGCTGTGTCTTCACTATTCATGCATCCTACCCTGCTTGATAGTGGATAGATTTTAAATCATTTTATATATTTTAAAGTTTATTTATTGTATCTTTTGTACGGTTTAATCAGAGGTGTTTGCTGCTTCGAGTCCCATTCAGGGGAGAGGGAGTAGAATATAAATTAGATCTGGCCAATTATCACCCAGTCTTGATGCTTACATTTCTGGGTAAGGTGATTGAGAGAGTGGTGGCAGAATAGCTCCAGAAATTCTTGGATCACATATCAGTGTTGGACCAATTCCAATCCAGTTTCCACCCTGGCCACAGGATGGAGATGGTGCTGGTTGCTCTCACAAACAATCTCCATAGGCAGCTGGATCGAGGCAAGTCGGTACTGCTGATATTACTGAGTCTTACAGCAGCATTCAACATGGTTGACTACGATCTATTCACCCACTGTCTTGCCAATGCTGGAGTTCGCGGAGTAGTCTTGCAACAGTTCACCTCATTCCTCCATGGCTGGGGACAGAGGGCGGCGCTGGAAGAGACAGTGTCCTTAAGGCACCTGCTAGTCTCCGGAGTTCCTCAAGGGGCACTTCTCTCCCCGATGTTATTTAACATCTATACGCACCCCCTTGCCCAGCTGGCATGAAGCTTCAGGCTTGGGTGTCATCAGTATGCTGATGACACCCAGCTATTTCTGTTGATGGGTGGCCAACGGGGCACCGTTCCTGTGAATCTAGCCATGGATTTGGAGGCCAGGGTAGGTTGGTTAAAACAAACTGAATCCTGGTAAGACGGCGGTTCTGTGACTGGGGGAGAGTCACAGTTGGGATGCCAACTCCCGTCTCTTGATAGATTGCCCCTAACACCAGCATCAACTGTCAGGAGTCTGGGTGTGACTCTGGATGCTTCCTTATCAGTGGAGGCCCAGGTTGCAAAGGTTGCCAGGCTGGCATTTCTCCAACTGCACCAAGTCAGGCAACTGGCTCCCTACCTGTCTCACTCTGATCTAGCCATGGGAATCCATGCCAATAGTAACCTCCAGGACAGACTGTTGTAACTTGCTGTATGTGGGCCTACCTGAGTCTGGCCCGGAAGCTCCAACCGGTCTAGAAAGTGGCTGTGCAGGTCCTTGCAGAAGCTCCCTGGATGGCACATGTCTGCACTGCATGAGCTGCACTGGCTTCTGGTGGAGCACCAGATCAGGTTCAAGGTGCTGTTTTTGACCTTTAAGGCCCTTTTCAGCCCTGGCCCCACCTAGTGGAACTCTGTCTGAGAACATCTGTGCCCTGCAGAATTTGTTACCTTTCCACAGGGCATGTAAGGTGGAGATGTTCCACCAGGCATTTGGTTGAACACAGGAGGATACAGTATGTAGTCTGGCACTCTGGGAGGTCTGTGAAATTTGGAACTTTTCCACTGTCTTGGATCAACCAAATTATGCTGATGTATTATTGGAGCTGTATGTTTTATATATTTATTCTTGGTTTTAACTGTTAATTATTTATTGTATGTTCTCTCTTGTTGTAAGCCGCCCTGAGCCTTGCTTACAAGGAAGGGCAGCCTAAAAACCTAATTACAGGTATCAAAATCTGTGCAGTGAGACATAAGATATTCTTACAAAATAGTAAAGCAGTACTAGTAATGTATGGACTTCTAAAATTTGCTTTCATTTTTATAATAACATGGTAACAATCACATTAAATCCACACTTTGAAAATATGTCATGAAATATTTTGTTTTGTTCAAATAAAAAAAAAAATCACTAAAGAAGTGTGGAAGCATTTCCTGTTAACACCCGGACTGATGATGAATTCTGGAGAACTTGAAAGTTTGCACATTGTTTAGTGATATTTGTTAGGTCCTAATAAAACATTTGCTTTTGAATTTTTCTGTGGACCAAGACAGTTACCAAAAAATCTTAATCCAGAATTGATACAATGTATCTTCATAATATATTAATAATGGTTTTAATTTATTCATTTCAACAATACGTAGAATTTCAGGGAGAGGGAAAACACTGGTAAAAGCAACATGGTTTAAATTGTATGTAACAGAAAGGGAGGCCCATTATGCTTCAAGTAGCAGGAGGAACTGAGTATCTATAGCATTCTATCTCCTGACCTTCCAAGGTTAGTCCAGCTGTATGCAGGGAAGAAGCTCTGCCTTTACTCATCACTATTAACAATGGCTGAGTTATCTAAAGGATTATTCAGATTACTGTCAAACCTGTATGTGATTTAGAACTTTAAGATAGGAACTGAAGGTAAGCAAAATGTAATAATATGGAAATTTCTCCCAGAAAACATAAGCAGGACCTTAAAGTAATTCAAGGGCAGGTTCAGAAGCCAAGTATAAACAAAGCTATGGCGCCTAGTTAGGGAAAAAAAAAACACAACAGTTTATCTTCAGATGATTCAATTTAGAGGATGTCATCCTGTGAAAGCTGTGTGCTGAAAACCCTCATTATTGATTTGGCAGTATGAACATTTAGAATCAATGCATTTTTACAGAGAGGTATATAAAATAAACAATCAGTGCCTCCGTAAGAACGTAACTAAAATGCAAAATGAGATGCTCATTTGCTTGATCTATGTGCTCTGCACTCTAATGTTCTTCATGTCTTTTAAAAGCACTGGTCTGTACGTTGAAGCCAAACTTTCCATGTATCTGAAGTAATCACTCACTCGAAATTCATGAAGTGCTTCTTCCTGTACATTGCACAAAGAAAATGAGTATTAGCTAGGGAAAAATTTTTCACACCATCAAGCTAATATTTTCTAGCTTTCCCCCAAAGGCAGCTCATTCCGTTTTGTCCCCCACTGGCACTTACATACAATAGAAAGAGAACACTGTAACACTGCAACAAAAGTGAGAAACCGGCACTCCTTTCTAGACAACCTTTTTTCCAATTACACCTTTGCTAACAGAATAAGCATTTAAGAATGAATATGTTTTTAGGTCTATTAATACACATCACTGGAAGGCTTTAATCCAGTGTAAAGTAAGTGACAATTTGTCAAAGGATGTCTAAAACTTCCCTTTCGCAATCCTGAAAATGATTCATGGTGTCTCTTGCATGTCACAAAATATTTTGTTTTGGACAAATTAATCCTCCATCTTAAGTAAAGGTTATTGTTAGCTATTTTGACCTAGTATTATTTAAATGTATTCAAAATTGGTACTTGTTTATTTCATCTAACAGACAAGTTTTAACTGTATTGTTTTGCCTGACATCCCCCCCACACACACAAAAACACCTACATATTTTTATTCCTTACACTCGTGGTGCAGTGCAGACTTGAATTTTGTTTTATTTTGCAAAGAAAAGGCAGGAGAAAGCCCACAGGTATATCCTTAGTTCAAGGAGTCCCAGAAAACAGGGTGGATGAAATTGAACTAAGAGTACAATTCCACATCTTTGTATGCTGAATCTGTTGTGAATTTCTTTGCAGAAGAAAAAATCCTTGTTCCACATATAAATTTGTATCTAGCTTGTGACAACTGGACTTGTCCAGTTATCTGCTAAACTACTTTGAGCTTTATATAGTCTGCATAAAATGCCAAAAGATGGGGAATCTGTGTTGTGGCATGAGAAAGAGATGTACATGATTTGCTTACCTAGCATTATGGGGAACTATTTTGCCGTGAAGTTTGTATACTAGTTGCCTAATGAAATCTAACAAAGAGTACATTATTGTGAATTACTGTACTGCCTATGAGACTATGAAAAAGTACATTAGAACAACAGGGACCACAATCACTTCACTAAAGAATGCCCCCCTACCAGTCTTCTTTTTTTCTAAAGTGAAAAGTGCCAGATTCTTTAATCTTTCCTCATAGGGAAGATGCTCCAGCCCCCTAATCATCTTTGTTGCCCTCCTCTGTACTTTTTCCAGCTCTGCTATGTCCTTTTTGAGATACAGTGATCAGAATTGCACACAGTATTCCAAATGAGGCTGCACCATAGATCTATATGGGGCATATAGGTGGTCTTATTTTCAATCCCTTTACTAATAATCACCTGCATAGAATATGCATTTTTCACCACTGTGGCACACTGGGTTAACATTTTCATTGAGATATCCAAGGTCTTTTCCCCTTAGTCTCAGCAAGTTCATATCCCATTAGCATGTACTCAAAACTGGGATATTTTTTTTTGGAGGGGGGGTTCCAGTATGCATCGCTTACACCTACCTGAATTGAATGTCATTTGCCATATTGGTGCCTACTCACTGAAGTTGTGAAGAGCTCTTAACTATCAGCCTCAATTTTTACTATACTGAATAGTTTTGTGTCATCTGCAAACCTGGGCTACTACACTACTCACCTCCCACTTCCAAGATCATTTCTAAACAAGTTAAACAGCACTGGCCCAAATACTGATCCTCAGGGGACACCACTGGTCACTTCCCTCCATTGAGAGAACTGTCCATTTATACCTATTCTTTACTTCCTGTCCTTTAGCCTAATTCTAATTCATACTAGGACCTGTCCTTTTATCCATTTAACTGCTAAGCTTATTCAGGAGTGTTTGGTGAGGTACCTTGTCAAAAGCCTTTTGAAAGTCCAAATATATAATGTCTACAGGGTCACCACTCTCTACATGCTTGTTCACTTTCTCAAAATACTCCAAAACATTGGTGAGGCAGGTCTTCCCTTTGCAGAAGCTATGCTGATTTTCCCTCAGCAGGCTTTGTTCCTCTATGTGCCTAATAATTCTATTTTTGATTATGTTGTTGTTGTTGTTCAATCGCATAGTCGAGTATGACTCTTCATGACCCCATGGACCACATCACGTCAGGCTCTCCTGTCTTCTGTCATGCTCCGGAGTTTGCTTAATTTCATGTTCATTGCCTTGATAACACTGTCTCATCCTTTGCCGTCCCCTTCTTCTTTGACCTTCAGTCTTTCCCAGCATCAGAGTCTTCTCCAGTGAGTGCTCCCTTCTCATTTGGTGGCCAAAGTATTTGAGCTTCAGCTTCAGTATCTGGCCTTCCAGGGAACAGTCAGGGTTGATTTCTTTTAGGATTGACTGATTTGATCTCCTTGCAGTCTAAAGGACTTTCAAGAGTCTCCTCCAGCACCATAATTTGAAAGCATCTATTCTTCGGCACTCGGCCTTCCTTATGGTCCAACTCTTGCAGCCATACATTACTACTTGGAATACTATTGCTTTGTCCGGGTTTTGGCGCTTTAAACGATGGCGGCGTCT
>NW_015160897.1:147149-157971 GCF_001447785.1 Gekko japonicus | reverse complement strand
CATCCTTGTTGTACTCCTTTTCCTATGCTGAACCAATCAGTTGTTCCGTATCCGGTTCTAACTGTCGCTTCTTGGCCCTTATACAGGTTTCTCAAGAGACATGTGAGGTGGTCTGGTACTCCCATCTCTTTAAGGACCTGCCATAGTTTGTTGTGATCCACACAGTCAAAGGCTTTAGCATAGTCAATGAAGCAGAAGTAGATATTTTTCTGGTACTCTCTTGCTTTCTCCATCATCCAGCGAATGTTGGCAATTTGATCTCTAGTTCCTCTACCTCTTCGAAACCCAGTTTGTACTTCTGGCAGTTCTCTATCCACGTACTGTTGAAGCCTAGCTTGTAGGATCTTGAGCATGACCTTGCTAGCGTGTGATATGAGTGCAATTGTGCGATAGTTTGACATTGCCCTTCTTTGGGATTGGAATATATACTGACCTTTTCCAATCCTGTGGCCACTGTTGTGTTTTCCAAATTTGCTGGCAAATTGAGTGCAGCACTTTAACAGCATCATCTTTTAAGACTTTGAATAGCTCAGCTGGCATACCATCACCTCCACTAGCTTTGTTGTTAGTAATGCTTTCTAAGGCCCATTTGACTTCGGATTTCAGGATGTCTAGCTCAAGGTCAGAGATTACACCGTCGTGGTTGTCGAAGACACTGAGGTCCATCTTGTATAGTTCTTCTGTGTATTCTTGCCATCTTTTCCTAATCTCTTCTGCTTCTGTTAGGTCCCTACCGTTTTTGTCCTTTATCATGGCCAGCTTTGCATGGAACAATCCCTTGATTTTTCCAATTTTCTTGAAGAGATCTCTAGTCCTTCCCAATCTATTGTATTCCTCTATTACATTGCATTGTTCATTCAGGAAAGCCTCCTTGTCTTTCCATGCTGTTCTTTTTGCTTTTTGCTTATAGTTTTCACTAATTTGCCTAGGACAGACATTAGGCCAACTGGCCTGTAATTTCCTGATTCCCTTCTGGATCCCTTTTTAAAAACTGGTGTAACATTTGCTACTCTCCAGTTGTGGGGACAGGAAGGGAAGGCAATTGTAAGCCGCTCCAAGACTCTTTTGGGTAGTGAACAGCAGGGTATAAAACCAACTCTTCTTTTTCTTCTTCTGGTAGCATGGCTGATTTTAGTGACAAGCGACATTCTGGTTGGTAGATCAACAATTTCCCCAAAGGAGTTATTATGGAATACATTTCTGATCTCTGCCAACTGAAGTCCGGCTATTAAACTAAGATATTTTGACAGAAGACATCAATTAAAACCTCGCTTTTTCCTCACAAACATTTATTTTCCTCTTTTGTATAATACAGTCAGTCCTACTGTTCCATTTAAATTTGTTCTGTGCAATTTTAATGAGAGCTTTATCAGTTTTGACCTATTATTTGGCCTGTGTGTCTTAAGAACCATTTAATTTTGATGGCCTGTCATCAGATGTTAACATTCATTTTATTAAAAGGAAGCACAGCTCTGGTCTGTTGTCTCCTACTATGTAATGAGGATTACAGGTCTGTCATGCTGTTTTAAAATTAATGTCAAAGATTTTAATTTAATGGTATACTGGGCCACTCACATTATACAAAATGGCTGTTATGGACAGACAGCAGTTAAGAGCATGCTTCAACAATTAACGATATTTCTTGCTTTAAAATATTATCCAATATTTTATATTAAAAATTCATATTTGATTCTAAAGTTATGGATGTCAAACAGGCCTTATCCAGTTTAATACTCAGAATGTCCCAAGCTATTCCTTTCTTCAGATATAGAAACCCAGTTTGGAATTTCAGTCTACACATTCTTCTAAAAAGGTTAAGGACAGACATGACTCTTACAACAACAACAACAACAAAAACAGCTTTCAGAAAACAGAAGCACTGGGAATTAGGAAAAACAGTCTAACCTCCTGATTAGAGTATGGATGCCAAAGAGATATGCTGCTCCTAGTACAATAATCCCAGAAATTAAATTCTCTTGATTTTCCTTCTTTGAACTGGTGTAGCAGAGTAACTGAAAGACTAAGCTGTGGCTCAAAAATCCCATCTACACTATTTTGAATCTTGTGTCTGCCATCAATTCATTACATATTACACGGCTTTGGGTTAGACGCTCACTCTCAGCCTCAGGACTGCATCTGCAGTATGGTAGTATTGATTGACCTTACTGGATTATTGTATGGATAACAAGAAACTGTGTGTAAGGCAGCATGAACACTCTAAGGCATTATACAGGTTCAGGGGCCTCTGGGAACATAGTGACATGTAGTGCGGAAGGTAACAGCAACAGAGAGGAAGCAGAAATTCTTTTCCCTTCTGTAAATTCTTGCTCTGTTATGGAGGAGCTCATGCAGGAGGGGAGGGGGTTAATCTTTAAGTTTCCTCTGAAGATGCATCCCACCCTATTGCCCAAATCCCAAGAGCAGTTTTTCAGGGGGGTTGGGGAAGGAGTGTCAAAAGGCAAGGAGAAGAGATCTGTTTCCAGAACTCATTTTGTTCACGATTCATTTAATACAACCTTGTGAATTTTATAAACTGAACAAATCTCTCAAAGATAATAAAAAGCAGTTATCACTTCTGCATGGTAACAAGAACTTTATAGTTTAAAATACAAGAAGAGGCCCACTGGTTCAGATATAAGGTCCCTCTCAACATTCTGTTTTCAGTACTGATCAGCCAGATGTAGGGTTGCCAAGTCCCTCCGAGTTCCCAGCAGGGGACTTTGCAGGGGCATTCCAGGGGGTGGGGACACCCCAATGTGATGATGTCACACAGAAGTGATTTCATCACATTGGGGACCAGTGCCTGTGCTCCAAGCCACAAATTCACGGCTTGGATTGCAGGCACAAGTGCTCCCCCCACTTCTTCCCCAAAGCATTTAAAGGATCCCTTTAAATGCTTTTGTGGAAGAAGTGAGGGCCGGCATGTGACTGCAATCCAAGCTGCAAATTCACAGCTTGGAGTGCAGGCACACATGGCCCCCCCGCTTCTTCCCCAAAGAATTTAAAGGATCCCTTTCAATGCTTTGGGGGAGAAGTGGGGGGGGGGCATGAATTCACAGCATGGAATGCAGGTGAATGCGCCCCCCACTTCTTCTCAAAAGCATTTAAAGGGATCATTTAAATGCTTTGGGGCAGAAGTGCGGGGTGGCGTGTGTCCCTCTCCCTCTCTCCTGCGAGATTTAAAGGGCCCTCCAGCTGGCAGCGGATTGGAGCCCCCACAACCAGGGGAAGCCCTGGCTGGGACCTGGGGGATGGCAACCCTAGACAGATACTTTTGGGAATTCAGAAGCATGGCATCTTAATATTCATCAAGGTCTGGTACTTTGCATGTCCAGAAGAGACTTTAGGGTCTATCCTGGGTTCCCAATGGAATGAAAGTAAAGGTAAAGGTAAAGGTTCCCTTGCTCGAAAGTCAGTCGAATCTGATGCTAGGGTTGCAGTGCTCATCTCCATTTCAAAGCCGAAGAGCCAGCGCTGTCCGGAGACGTTTCCGTGGTCATGTGGCCGGCATGACTAAACACCAAGGCGCACGGAACGCTGAATGAAAGTAGCAAGAATCTAATTTATATTACTATTGTATTTTTTCTCTCTCGAGGATAAACTAGTTTCATTTACCATTGGCAAAGAACCCAGATACTAATAGGAAAATCAAGCTAAAAACAAACATTATAAAATTTAAAAATGATTTGCTACTGGTCTCTCCAGAACATTAGTTTCAACACTTAGCTTTATTCTATTATTGAAAATGAGAGAATTTAACAAAAATTACTTTAAGAAAAACTTGGAGATCCTGATTCTGTGTATGCTGAAGGATTTCTTGCTGTAGATGTTTGAACACAGATATACACATATATATCTGATAGTCAGGACCAAGGAAAATGCAAATGGCAATGTAATGGCAGATCTCACTCCAGTCCATATAATTCCAGAAGCACTGCATTAGCCACTGCTGGCAGATCTAGAAAAAGGTCCAAAATGGAACTCATTATTTAAGCCTCAGTTATCTGTCATAATATAATTGATTTTTGAGAGTCTGTTCAAAGATTCATTTTATTATCAGTATCATCACTAGCAACAAGAAAGAATTGCACAGTCTCAGCTTAGACAAAGCTCATTTAGTAAATCTATTATTTTAAAGCCTTATTTAGATGACTCACATTTAGTTAATGATGAGTTACATTCTCTCTCACACTTATATACCACAGTCTCCCCCTACTATAGATACATATGCTTTCTATGAGAAACTTTTTGTTATTTTCTACTCCATGGTATCTTCTATCAAAGGATTAAATAATGATGACTAGGAAAGAGGACAAAGACTAGGTGGAGAAGCAGAGATCTGAAGGAGGATGAGAGAGAGAAAGTGGAAGTGACCAAAGTGGAATCAATCATGCATTACCAGACTGTTACATTACAGTCATGTGAAGAAAAGATGTAGATACTCAATGACTGTGACTTATGGCCATCTCCTAATGCCAACCCATGCAGAAGATGTGTCTTTCATTCTCTGTCTAGGCACAAAACCCATGCTTACTCTGATCTACACCACCAGCGAAGCATGGTTTATATCAGTGCTGTCCTGATTGGATGAGTTGAGAGAAGTGGGGCATATCGTCCCAGCCAGCAAAACCTCCCCTTCTGGCCCTAGTAGGCATAAACATGCTCCTGTCAGAAGACAGAAATGGAACCCACAGCTATTAGCTCTGATAAAAGTCAACTGGAGAGAAAAACCTGCTATGCAGGCACAAATGTCTCTTAAGTTTTTTAAAATTACCATTTGTATCTATTTAATGTGCTTTAAGAGGTGTTCTGCACTTTTGTAATAAATGGTAGGTCTTTCGTGACAGATATATATAAGTATTAAACTGATTTGTGAGAACTCCAATTTTAATAACTGTTTCTTTTGTTACTAAATTAATCTGTTTAATCAGTAGTGTAATCATATTTCATTTAGCTATGCATTATAAATTCTTTCTTAATCAGCCTCTAAATATTTACAAAACTGAATCAGCCAAAAGCACTGGGTTTTTAATAAAAGGTAAATTTCAATAAAAGGTAAGTTTTAGAATGATAGCATTTATACATTAATATTTATTTTGTTATACCTAAGGTTATTTTCCCAAACAAATTAGTGTGCAACATATGTATTTGGTTACGATAACCAAACCATGACACAGAGAGGATATTTACCACTTTCGCCTTCTTTCTGCAGGTTCTCTACTCTACAAAAAAGTCACTCCCAGGGATCAGGGCGACCTCAAGAGTAGCATGAGATGTGGTGTAGGAGGCTGCACTGTAGAGTCTCTTCTCAAATGGAGCAAGAGCTCATGTAAGAGCAAAGGGGATTTTGCTAATCTCCACTTCTAATGGCAGCCCCCTCCACTGATCCCATACAATTTCCAGCAGTCCCCCAGTTCCTCAGCAACTTCTTTTCATGGAGTGCAATGGTCTGTAGAAAAAAGGGATGGCTGGCAAACATCCTTGTTGTAAGCAGAGTTCTGGTCACAGGAATCTAGGCCCAACACATAGTTAGGAGGTTCAACTGCAAAACCAGCACTTGAATGTCAATGAGTTCAGGAATAAGAGCTGGCTTGTAAGACATACAATCAAATTCTGTGAATATTTACTCAAAAGCAAGCCCCATTGCATTCACAGAAAATGTGTCTGATAGCAAGTGTGTGTGTGTGTGTGTGTGTATATTTGCTACGTAGTCCTAAAAGACATAATACAATTATGACAGCCAGACCTTTCCAAGCCCCCCCCCCCCAGTTATTCCAGAAGACACTATAATGTTTTTCTTCACCTGCATACTTGACAACTAATATTATTATGAAGGCAACGACAACTTTCAAAGGCTCACTCATTTGGGAGCTCCCTAGTAAGCCTTTAGTAGCAGCAAGTATAATAAATTAACTGCCCATTGCTACCTATAAAACAATTCTCTCTTGTCCTTTTGACAAGTAAACTTTCATTCTGGATCCTCTGCACTAGCAGAACTCTGGAATGGGTACACTGTGAAGTTTGTAATTTAAACAGTAGCAGCTATGCAAATTGCTCATTGTGCTTGCTGCAGCCATTTAAAAAACTCATATTGTTTTGGTAATTTTTTAAAACGTGAACTTTATTGAAAAAGGGTATTTTTTACAGAAAAATACCCCAGGAAAACAGATAAACATAATAAATTAGTATGGAAAGTCATCATAAAAGGAATGCTACAACGAAGAACTCACCTGTGATGGAGCGAAGCCAGACATATGGAAAGCAGAAAAGACAAGGGGCAACTCAGCCTTCAGCAGCATTTCAATGTAGTGTGCACTGCAATAATAGACTGGATGGATGCCAGATGCTGCTGCGTCAGCAGGCAGGTGAATCTGACCAAATGAAGCAACAACATACAATATTGGACAACTTTTGAAAGAATATTATGTATTCTCTCAGTCTAAATTGAAATGCAGAACAACACTGTGACACTAGTACACACATAATAAACTAGAGGTAAATTAATGAATATTGGATTATACCCAAAGCTTGATTTGCGTGAACAGCAAACAGATCAATGGAGTCTTCCCTGCCAGCTGTCCCTCCCCCCCCCCCCGACCAAATTCCATTTCATTCCTTTTCAGGAGGGGACACAGGGAGCTACAGATGGAGGTGAGAAAATTCTGTTCTCTGAGTAGAACTCAATTTATATTCCTCAGGATCCCACATAATATTTGGTGATAACCTTACTGGTTTGGGAAAAGACAGGAGAGAAATAAGTTATGAAAAGCAATTGCCAGCGTTTACCTCTGTTGGCTCTTCTCTCCTCCACCAACAGAGCTACCCAATATGAAAGCAGAGACCACCACCATCTAGGGGAACAGTAGTATTGCATGGGGGGGGGGAGGCATTGGAGCAGAGAAGTTGTGGATGGGAATCACCTTCTCCCTACTACCAGTATATCTAAAGTACCACCAACTCCTATATGAATATACCGACCACTATAGTCAAATGAGAAGGGAGCACTCCCTGGAGAAGACCCTGATGCTGGGAAAGATTGAAGGTCAAAGAAGACGGGGACGGCAAAGGATGAGATAGTTAGACAGTGTCATCGATGCAACGAACATGAAATTGAGCCAACTTCAGAGGACGGCGGAAGACAGGAGGGCCTGGCGGGAGATGATCCATGGGGTCGCGAAGAGTCGGACTCGACTGTGCGACTGAACAACAACAAAATAGTCATCTTCAGGGATCATGCTTCAGGCAGCTCCTTCATCTGAAGATGGATGGATGGCAATCCAAGAAAGGGCTTTCTCAGTTGTGGCACCAGTACTACAGAATGCCCTCCCCAGGCAGAATCATCTGTCCCCCTTCATCATTGTCTTCTACCAGTGGGTGAAGACTTTTCTGTTTTGTTTGGTATTTCCTCACAAGTCTCCTCTCTGTTTATGTATTTTAACTGTTTTTTCTTTGTGTGTGTGCGCACGCACAGAGGTGAGACAGATAGCAACCAGGCAGAGGGCATTATCTATAGTGGTACCTCACCTCCGAAATGCCCTCCCCCTTTCTTTTAGGTGACAAGCGAAAAAATATATTTTTACCCAGGGTTTTAATTAGGGGTTCTATTTTGGTAGTAGAAAGTACTGTCAAGTCACAACTGCTTATGGTGACCCTGTAGGGTTTTCAAGACAAGGGACGTTCAGAGGTGGTTGCCCTTGACTGCCTCTACATCATGGCCCCGGTGTTCCTTGGAGGTCTCCCATCCAAATACTAGCCAGAGCCGGCCCTGCTTAGCTTCTGCAATCTGATGAGATTGGGCTAACCTGGACTATGCAGTTCAGGGCAGCTTTATTGTACCAGTTTTTTTAATGGTCAGCTGTTTATGCTGTCCAATGGCTTGTTTTTAATGGTGTATTTTCTTGCCTCGATTGCTTCACACCATGCTGACACAATTTTTAGTTTTTGCTTTTAAAAAAGTCTTTTAAAAATGTAAGAATGCCCTTGACTGTGAATGCCCATGGTATTCCATCACATGATCACCTACAAGTAGCTTGGAGAGGGAGGGAGGGAGGGAGGGAGAGATTCATCTCCTGACACTGCCCCAGTTTTATCAGTCTGGGTAAAAATAATAAAAGGAAGATAAATTGTATTCATTTATGAATTAAAATGTTTACACTTTGCACTTTTGCACTAGAGATGTATCCCATGGCTCAAGGTGACTTACAATTCTAAATTAAAACTATCCATAACACCATAACACACAATTAATTCTTTCTCTCACAAGAAAATGCCCACAGTTCAAACTTCATTAAAAACCCTTACCACATTGTCAAAAAAATTTTAAAGAAGCCCACAGATGCCAAGTGGGCAACTATAAGCAGTTACAGCCAGAGGACAGTAATTGGTGCACAGGAACATATGGGGAGAGAAGGTCCTTCAGATGTATGGGTCCTAGGTCACAAAGGGCTTTAAAATATCACCTTGAATTGAACTCAAACAAACTGGCAGTCAATGTAGTTGTTTTAGAAGAGGCAAGAAGTTCACATATGTTAGCCCATGACAGTAACTAGGCTCCCATATTCTGAACCAGCTAGTTTTTTGTGTAGAGCATCTTGCAGTAGTCTAACCATGATCTTAAAGAAGCATGGATTAGCAAGGCCAACTCAGCTGAGTCACATAAGGGAAAAGTTGGTGACCCAGATTCAACTGATAGAAAGGGAGGGGCTATGGCTCAGTGGTAGAGCTTCTGCTTGGCATGTAGAAAGTCCCAAATTCAATCTCTCCAAAATGGCTTCCACAGGAGGCAGAAACAAGCCAGAAATGGCTTCTGCAGGAGGCAGAGACAAATGGAATATTTCTTCTTATACCACCTAGGAAGAATGAAAGCCTGAAGGGTGAACGGAATCACACACTGACTAAGGAAAGCCTAGGTGCTTACTAGTCTTCCTGATCCTCCAGTGGAAAACCCTTTCATTTGAATGAGGGAAAACAATTACAAGCCCTGCCTTAAAATGGTCCCACCCACTTTCTGAAAAGCTTAGTGACCATTACAGACCATTAATATTTTTATACAGATGGAATCCAGCTCCAAACATCTCAATGATCTCATTCAGTGGCCTCCTAGAGCTACTGAAAAGCATAGGTAACAAGATGGTATCCTGGGGCAGGCAACAACACCAGTCCCAACCCAATGAATCTACTCTTGTTGTAGAAACTCTTTGTGGACAATCAGCGGGGGGGAAAGGCTTACTCCTCCAGTATCAACTACACATTCCAACGGGCAATGATGAAGTGGTCAACTGTGTCAAATACTGCTGATAGATTTAACAATATCAACAGGATTGACTGTCCCCAGTCTTGCTTTAAATGGAGATTATCTGCCAGTGCAAAGGTCTAATTACTGCTTCCTATAGAAAACTGCTTACTCAATGAGACATTAAAAACACTTCTAACCAAAGTTTCCAAAAACTTTTCCCAGCATGATTTCCAAAGCCAGGATGGGTATGGATCAAGAGCAGAAGTGGTCACTCACACATCTCCAATGACCCTATCTGCAACTTCTGTCAGAATCTATCCACAGAAAAAGGACAGTCAGGTGCTTCTGATACCACAGGTACCATCTATTCTGAACTTGGTCTCCACATTTATCCAGAGTTATCAGCAAAATACCTTGTTAAAATATCATAGCTATAGATCAAATTAGCTTAGTTAGTCAGGCCAGATTTAAGCATTATCAAGTCATAGATCATCTTAAACAATTGCGCTGGACAAGATTCAGCGGGCACAGTGGTGGCAGTAAAAAAACTCAACCTTCTACATTGTCATCATTATTACCTCAAAGATCTGAAAATGGGCTCCACTACATGCTTTGATTCCTCCTGAATGTTCTGCAATCTAGTTATCTCCCAAGAAGCATTATGATGCCAACTCCCTTCTAAACCACACAGCCTGCAGCCTATCAAACACTGGGAGAGAATGCCAAGAAGCTACCCTGTTTATAGCCTCAACCAGTCCATCTTTCCATGTGGCTAAAGCCATTGATGACACTCTCAAAATTCTGCACAGCTGTCTAGAATCCAATAGGATCCATTAGTCTCCAAATGCAGACCATCCTCATGGGTCCACTGCTCCTATACAGAGAAAGGAGCAATCTCTATAATGTCTTCAGATGACAGTGATCCAACCATTACAAAGGCCAATCCTCCAGCCACTAAATAAATCACCCATTAACCCCCCCCCCCCAGCTTGGTTTTCATACAACATAAACTCTTTTTACAGAAGTCAACACGCAAACACAATCTACTGGATGACATTACAGTTGCAACGTATCTGGTCATTTCTATTTGTAGACTGATTGACAGGCATACTTTTGGGAAAGGGAATGGGAAATTGACTCAGGCAGGTGTTAGAGAGTTAAGTAAGTAAGTTAAGTCATGTAAGCAAATCAAGATTTCACCAAACACCAACCTGTTTTACTAATGTATAACCAGTAAGGGCATATTATCTAGCCACTAACCAGGGCCGTAGCTAAAGCCTTCCAAGTGAGGGGGCCCTGGGGAAAGTAAGGGGGCTGGAGTGTGTGCGCGCACCGCACACACATCACTTCCAGAAGTGACATAATGCCCTCCCCCCTTCTCGGCCCACTCTCTCCCAGTGTCCCCTCTAAGCGGAGTGAGTGTGAGCTGCACCTGTTGGGTTTTGAAGGCGCCGGAGCAGCCCTGGGAGGTGAAGGGGAGGCGGGGAAGGAGAGAGGAGGTGACTCGGAGCAAGCCAAGCCACGCCGCCGGGGAGAGAGGGGTGCTCCAGCCGAGCCGTCCTTCCAGGCCAGCTGAGCGGAGCCGTG
>NW_015160897.1:128799-146784 GCF_001447785.1 Gekko japonicus | reverse complement strand
CGGAAGGCCAGGAAGGAGGGCGGCCCGGGAAGGAGGGCCTCGGGGGAGCGCCACGGAACTTGGAGCCGGGCGAGAGCGGCGCGGCGCTTCCTGGGCGGCGGAGACCTCGGGGAGTCGGAGCGAGATTTGCCAGCCTCCAGGCGGGGCCGGGCCGGGATGGGGGGGAGCAGATGATCGGGAGGGAGGGAGCCCGCAAAACTAGCGGGGGGCCCCCCGGCCCCGTGGGCCCCACGCGGGCTACGGGCCTGCCACTAACTAACTAAGCATCTGTACTACATTAGTAATTTATTAAGGTTTATAGATTCAGCAATGGAAGGATATGGTGGATGAAACTACTGATTTTTCTAAAATGTGAAATATAATAAATCTGTAGAAGACTGCAGCAGCAATATTCAGTGGAGGCAATGCAGTCACTATATTTATGGAACCAGTTCTCTCTGCAAAGCCTGAATAGTCTGGCTTAGTCTGTGCTTGTCAGAGTTTGGGAGCTAAGCATGGTTGGCTATGGTCAGTAACTGCATGAGAGACTTCCAAGGAAGAAAGGAGTTGCTATGCAGAGGATAAAAAAAGCAAACAACTTTTGCCCCTCTCTTGCCTGGAACGCCCCATGGATGGGATTGCGATGAGTCAGTTGCAACTTAATGGCATATACGTCTTTTCTTGTGCTGCTGAAATCCTAGATCAGGTGTGCATTTTTATTATGCATTTATTTGGAATATTTATATGCTGCTTGTCTACTGGTATCCAAGGGCCTTGCAAAAGAGAGAGGTTTAAAAAACAAACCAAAAAAACTTTAAATCTCTAATTTCAATAGCAAAGAATTGGGCTTGAACAACCCCAAGATGCTCCTTTTCATCTTTGAGACATGACTGGCGAATTGGGAAGATGAAACATGGAAAAAAAAATCTTAAACACAGTGTTTAGATGGCGACTGATGTTGCTGAAGGTTTGGTATGCTGACATGTCACAAGTGGGAAATCACACTAGCTCTATTGCTGATATGTGTAAGTAAACTTTTGTGATACCGTTTTCGACTATATAATCAAATTTAGCTTTGACAAAAGGATTAAATAGGATTTTAAAAATAATTCACACAAGAGATTTAATTACATGAACATTTGTGTTAAATGAATCTTCTTGTAGCTAAGGAAACAGCTTGAAATGCTAAATTATGCAGACTATTGCTAGCACTAACACTACAAACCAATTTAATTTTTTTTCTGTATAACATTGATATTTTGTGCCTTTTAATGATTTTATAATAAAATAAAGCTAATCATCTAAAGAATGAGCTAGCACTGAGCAATAATAATGAAAAGGCCATTCAATGGTTCTCTTTACCTACACACAGAATTTAACACTAATAATAAAGTACATTTTATTGCTCACTTTAAAATTCAATAATACTACCATTGCTATCAGTCTATTCCCCCCCCCCACTTGCTCTCAGATAGCTATTTGAGTAACACATATTTTTCTGAAAGAAATTTTACAGGGCAAATATTCAGTTCAAAAAACATTTAAGTGAAGGATTCTTTTCTAACAACAATGACAACAACTACTGTATGGCATTGTGTGTAGAATAGCCAGAAGAGCCTAAGGTTGTCTGGCAGCCAGCAGTTCTAGCTCTTTAGCATTATGCACCACTAGGTGGCAAGCTAGACTTATTTTTAAGGCAAGAAATGTTTCAGAGGTGGTTTGCCATTGCCTTCCTCTGCGTCACTACCCAAGTATTCCTTGGCGGTTGCCTTTCCAAATACTATTTATTTATTTATATTTCTGATTTGTATTCCGCCCTTCCCGCATGGGCAGGCTCAGGGAGGTTTACAACCAGTTACAATACTAGCCAAAGCCGATCCTGCTTAGCTTCTGAGATCTGACAGGATTGGGCTAGCTTGGGCTATCCAGGTCAGGGCATCCTTTTAAGAAAAGGAAAGCTTCTGTATTAATAAAATTCATTTAAAATGTTCAAAGTAATCTTGTCAAGATGAAAAATCTTTTGAAGTCTTACAGAACTATGTAGACGTGGTATCCAAATGAATGCAGAAACAAGAAGATGGGAGAACTGTTGAAGGAATGTTAATGTTTTCTCCTTATTTCCCATCATTATTAGAAAGACAGAAGATGCAAACCAGTCATAGCTTACATATCCCCCCTGAAGACTGCCTGTACAAGCAAGTTAAGGAAATCCAGTGTTTCTCTTTTACTGATGACTAAAGAAAAGCCTGGAAGTCAAAAAGTCAGAGTGTTTGCAGTAAAAATCACTATCCCAGTCCAGAAACCCTCTCTTGGTATTTAAACACTAGTCTGAAGCTGAGTTTTTAGGGGCACTCCACTAGTTTGAATGGTGGAGTTTTTGTTTCAGGCTGTGTCAATTGACTTTGATTATTTATGTTGTATCTCTGCATCTATCGTTATTTTTGTAGTTTAGAACTATGGGTTGTAGCTTATTATTTGCTTGTAACCTTGTTGGTTACAGTTTGGAGCTGCAGTGGCTCAAGTGGTTAAGATGCTGAACTGCAGGCTATGGAAGGTCAGTAGTTCAGCAGTTCGAGACCCGAGTGTGCCCCGTGACGGAGTGAGCTCCCGTCTCTAGTTCCAGCTCCTGCCAACCTAGCAGTTCAAAAGCAAGAAACTGCAAGTAGATAAATAGGTACCACTTCAGTGGGAAGGTAACAGCGTTCCGTGCGCCTTGGTGCTTAGTCATGCTGGCCACATGACCACGGAAATGTCTTCAGACAGCGCTGGCTCTTCGGCTTTGAAACGGAGATGAGCACCGCAACCCTAGAGTTGGATTCGACTGGCTTTTGAGCAAGAGAACCTTTACCTTTTTAACCTTGTTGACTGCTTCAGTCATACAGAGATTATGAATATTTTAATCGATATAATGTGTGTGACCACATACAGGTTCCCTCATTCATTCCATCGGTGAAAGCAAATCTATTTTGTGCAGCATATTCATCTCCTTTCTACACTGGGATGAAACCATTGTAGGTGGGAAAGCGCCACATAACAGATCCTTCCTTACCAATAGAGAATTATCTGGAGTGGGATGTAACTGTTTTAGAGAAATCAGTCTTTACAGTAAAGAATATGTTATGCTATTTCCACATTTATAACACAAATATGTCTCTTTTTAGTTAATATGCAAAGAAACCCAAAATTCAAGAAAACAAAATTACTGAGTTACAGTAAGTAAAGACTCAGTGAAGAAAAGGATACGTAGTGATGACTTTACAGGTGTTTGTTGCTGTTTCAAAAATTTCTCACACTGCATTAATACTTGGCATAGATCATTTTCCGCATTCTCTCCCAGCAGGTTCAAACGTTTGCCATAACTAAAATAAATAAATAAATAAATAAATAACTTTAAATAGAAACAAAATATGTTTTCATTTTTTAATTTTAATTCAGATGTTCATGAGCGTGATTTACAGTCCAACCACAAAGCCTTTTATGAAGCTATAATCCATATTAAAGTCACCATATGGTTGGTAGTATGTATGTATCAATTTCTTTCTTTTGGACTTTGCTAACTTTTCCAGACAAAATAATACTATCTTTTTGTATAAAAGAATGGCCTCATTCCAAAGATCTACTCTGGCTCATGCTAGAAATTTGCATTAGCCCTAAGGACGATTCTTAGTGTTTTCTTTGGATAGCTTGGAAATCCATGTCACAAACTGCTTTAAAAACTCTCCTCAGTTTTCAAATTAGTTTGCCATGCAGCCTGGAGATGCTGCTGTTTAAAGAGAAACAAGTCAAAAGGCCCACTGGGGTCATGGAACTAGCTTCATGGTGCTTTGGATCCTCAACTACACTTACAAGTCTGAATACAAAATTTCAACAGAACAGAACTGTGCACTGATTCATGTTATTTATAGTCTCTGACACTCAAGGCAAATTACCCAGTGTAAACCAATACAATGAACAGGATGAATTTATATTTCCCCACCTTCTGTATCCCACCTTTTTCTGAGAAAATAATTTAAAAAAAATTATGACCAATTTAATTTCCCTCAAGGAGGGAAAAATCAGCAAATGGATGCACAAACTCCACAGTCTATGATGGGGGGGGGGGGCTGAATATGTATGAGAATGCATGTCCCCATCCACCCATGGAATGTGACTTTCTTGACTCTTCTGCTGCACCCCCCAAAGACTGCTCCTTGGGGCCAGGGGACATTTTGGGCTACAGCTCTGCAGATAGAAAACATTCTGCCCACAAAAACACTGCTCTGTATTCAAGTCAATGAATCCACAACTTCATCAGGGTATATATGGGAAAAGCCAATGTGCAGTATAAACAAGAAAAACATTGGATTTTGGGCCTCTTGCTATCACTTTACTGGATAGTGTATAAGCATGTGATGTGCAGATCTAAGGTCCTTCCATTCAGCAAGTACTCATTTATCAAGGGAAGTGACAACTGAAATGGAAAATGTGGCTCAGTTTGAACCATTCCCGAGCAAATTATCAACACTCATATGGACAGGCCCACCATTATAATGGGCATCAGTTCGTACCACTACTCTTACAGGGAGATTTCTTCCATGAAAACTACATGAATAGAAGGGTTTTTGTTGTTGTTGTTTTTATTTTTTTGTTTTTATTTTTTTAAAATATTTTATTAGTCTATAGTACAATAAACAACAATGGGATTTGGTATAAATATGACCAACGCAAAATTACATGTAATGAAACACTGCAACATACTGAGAAGGAACAGCAAATTTAGAAGTGTCGTTATTGAAGACATATTCTAAAAAAGGAGACCATTTCGTGCATAAAGTAGATTTTGAACATGAACTATTAGTAGAGGAAGCCACTGCATCAGAGAGTTTGTCCATGATGTAAAAGTCCCAGATTTCTAAGCGCCAAGAGGAAAGAAGAAGTTTGTCGGTTGATTAGCTACTCGCAATAACCACCTTAGCAGCTATTAGCAGAGAGTCGAAATAAGGTCTTGGCTACATTTGGGTATATGGGGGGCATTCCATAAATCAAGTAATATTAGTTCAGGTTGCAGTGGTATCAAGTGCCCAGTTATATTTTTGATGGAAAAGATAACCTTGGACCAGAAATGCTGAATTTCTGTGCACCCCCACCAACAATGAAAAAAAGTGCCAGATTCCCCGCAGGAGCGCCAACAAAGAGGAGAATTGGCTTTGGATATCTGATGGAGTCTCATAGGGGTGAGGTACCATCTGGTAAGGATCTTATAACTCTGCAACTGAATGTTCAAAGATTTGGATTGCAAAGATGGTGAGGACCAAATATCGTCCCAGTCTGCTGGCAATAGGGTGTTATCACAGTCTTTTTGCCAGGCCTTCTGGTAATTCAATAAGGCTGTAGATTGCGAGTGAAGAAGATCTTTGTATATTATTGAGAAATATTTAGAGAATGTGTCCTGGTCAAGTTTCATGAGACTTTCAAAGGAGGTGAGAGGTCTGTACATATCAGGAAGCGAATTGACAAGATGGGTGACCTGTACGTACTCAAACCATGATACGTTTGTAAAAGTAGTCATGGGAGAAGGATGTGGAGCTAATGTGTGTTTCCATTTGTCCCAAGTAGTCCTAAGAATTGAAAGGAAAGGGTTCCGATGTAACAACGGCGATCTGTGACAACAAGCCTCCCAAATTTGAGAGCGGAATGGAGCGTTATGCAGGTAAGTTTGTTCAATAGTTTTCCAGTCCGTCTGGAAGGAAGAGCTATGGAATTTCAGCAGACCTAATAGTATTGAGGCCTCATGATATAGTTTCAAGTCCGGTAAGGAAAGACCACCCGACTTACGAGGTCTTCTGAGAGTGTCGTAAGACACTCTATGAATCTTTGAGTTCCAAACAAATTTGCAGGCTAGTGACTTCCAATAAACAAAGGACGCTTTGGGAATTTCAATTGGAATAGTCCTAAAAAGGTAAAGAAACCTAGGCAAGATAAAAGTTTTAATTATCTGGATGCGTTCAATCCACGAAGATAGAGCATCAGTGAAGAGTTGAGCCAATGGTCGAAAGTTAAATTTAAATAGTTCTGTCAGCTTCAGCGGGATGTTAATACCTAAGTAACGCCAGCAGTTGGTTACCCACGTGTAGTTGAAATTAGATTTTATAAAATTGTGTTCGTCAGATTCTAAGCCGATAGGGTATAAAAGCGATTTGGCATGATTGATTTTGAGTCCAGCCACTGCGCCAAAACGGTCAAATAAGGCGGCTAAAGGATGCAAAGAAACTTCTGGGTGAGTTAGAAATACGGCCATGTCATCAGCAAATAAACTCAGTTTGATGTGATGCGGACCTACAGGTATGCCGTGAATTGAGGGGTGTTCACGAATGGCCTGAGCCAACGGTTCAATCGCACAAGCAAACAAGATAGGCGACAACGGGCAACCTTGCCTTGTTCCTCGCGTGAGTTGTTGTTTTTAAAAAACAAGGACATCCAAGATATGCCATAACATGCCATGGGTATCAAAGAGCTTTTTGCTTTATCCTCATTTCACAAATTCCTACAGTCCACCAGAAAATACAACAGCAACAATAAGACAAGTCACTTAAGCTTGTATTAAAAATCAGCTGATAGCACAGGCACATGGTAGATTTACTACAAGAAGAAAATTAACTCTAAAGCCCCCTGCTGAAAATACAATGAAAGGCTAACATTTGCTTTTCTATAAGAAGTATCTCCTATTTAAAACAATGCACTACAACATTTGGGGATGGAATCTGTTTTATTCTTTCAAGTCATCCCCTTGTGCATGCCTGGTTATGCAAATTAAATTCAAGTATCACTCTTAAACCTTTAAAAGCACATTTTTAAAAGTTCTTCAAGGTATAAAAGGGATACCTGATTAGTACCAAAAGTATTTTAAAATGTTACAAAACAGTTTGAGTATGGCTCTTTTAAAATTCTTCTGTAGATACTTTTAGTTTGCTGTCGGTCTCTACCTTTTCCTCCTGTGTAGTTGAGACTCTGAAATGATCCCTCATGTTGAATTGATGGATTAAAATAATTAAAGTAATTCTAATGAAATAAAATACATTTAGATGTATACAATGGAAACATCTTGACAGCACCAATGAATGAAACATCACTGGAGAAATAAGGAAGATTACTAGGCCTCTGCATGATTAATGTGAACTTGTACTGGTAGCAGATGCGTTAATCATTGTGGAAAGAATATAAACTCCATTGTTTTGTTAGTAAATAAAATATCAGAAAAGTTAACATATGTTATTAATTTATTCTGGAGACCATTCAGAGGCTCCATGTATTGCAGAATACACTGGTGCAATTCCTCAGAAGAATGAGTTGCTGGAATTAGTGCCTCCCTGCTACATTCTAAGCATAATTTACAGAGCATCTCTGGACTCAAAAAGACCAAAAAGGACCTGAGTCCTATGTGCAAGGAAACTACCTTCAACCCACAAATTGTGAATGAACCAAAGTACACTTTTAACTACTGTTTGCCTACTGCAAAAAATAGGGTGGATCCTACCCAGGGGTCGTTTCGTAGAAAAAGAGCTAGGGGAACTCATTAGCATAACTCATTAGCATATGCCACACCCCCTGACATCACCGGAAGTGTGTCATAAGACCACACCCCCTGAAATCACCGGAAGTGTGTCATAAGGCCACACACCCCGCCCCCAACGGTCCCGGCTGCCGGCCCGCCAGCCTTGCAGCTCCACTGGCGAGCCCCATGAGGGGCCTGGCGGTGGACCTGCAAGGCTGGCGGGAGTGCAAGGAAGCCCCGCGAAGGCCCTCCCTGGCCCCAACCAGGCAGGGGCTGGGAGAGGCAGGGAGGAAGCAACTTACCCTCCCTCTTCTCCTGCCTCCTCCTGGCTGAATGAGGGCCGGAAGCGGGGCAGCCGGAAGCAGGGGGCGGGGCTTTGTCATGTGCCCCACCCCCGTACCTCACCTGGGGGAACTGCGATCCCCCGCGATCCCCCTGAAATGACCTCTGATCCTACCCCTATTCTGTCACTCCACTGAGCAAAGTTTAATGCCTTCATTCAATCTAAGGAGCCTTCCTCCAACTTCAGTGGCTCTTCCATTCTTCTTCCACTTCAGTTGGAAGAGAGCTCCATAGGCTGAAGATAGACTCTTTGAAGACTAGTTTGATCTATACCACTGTAAGCCTTTGGAGAGGCCTTCTCAGTGGATGCCATCAAATTATGAGATTCTATTTCATGGAAGGTCTGTTAGTCAAATCCTAGTGATATCTAGAAACCCTGTCTTCTTTGTGTTGGCTTTCGATTAGTCCAGTGTTAGCCCATACTCTACATCTCACAATATTTGAGGCACCTTCCATAAAATAATACAATCCCTTAAAATAACAAAAACAATTATTATTAACAACAACAACAACAATAATAATAATAGTAGTAAAACAGAGGTTATTCCAGGGGTCTCCAGCCAAAAACAAAAAATTATTATTAACAACAACAATAATAATAATAGTAGTAAAACAGAGGTTATTCCAGGGGTCTCCAGCCTTTTTCAGCTTCAGGCAGCTTTGGAATTCTGACACAAGGTGGTGGGAACTACAAAATGGCTGCCGGGGAGGTGGGGCCAACCACATAATGGCTACTGTGGGAGGCAGAGCCAACCACAAAATGTCAGGGAGTAAGTTATGCAAAACTCTGATATATCTTCAGCATTTCAGGCAGACACTGTTTAAAATTAAGAAGAAGAGGAGATTGGATTTATATCCCGCCCTTCACTTAGAGTCTCAGAGCGGCTTACAAACTCCTTTCCCTTCCCCTCCCCACAATAGACACCCCGTGAGGTGGGTGGGGCTGAGAGAACTCTGACACTATCTGCTCTTTCAGGAACAGCTGTGCCAGAGAGCTTGTGACTGACCCAAGGTCACATCAGCAGGTGCAAGAGGAGGAGTGGGGAATCAAACTCGTTTCTCCCAGATTAGAGTCCGCACACTTAACCAGTACACCAAACTAACTCTGTTGTATTGTATGAATGAATTATTATTACAGCGCGTAGCCAGCAATATAAAACCATACCTACAAATATTTATCATATAAATAGATTACAATGTCTAAAATATCCAGATGGTGAATCTATTTATGTAGAGTTATACAAGCATTTTAAACTCTAAAACCAGAAATACGGTGTAAAAAAGAACAGAATTTTAGTCTTAAAAAAGATAAAATAACGAGAATAAAAAGATCAATTAGATTAAAAACAAGTGGCTGCCTGAACACTGATGAGCTTTTACAACCAAAAAACAAAATTTCGCTATCTGATGTAGCGCTATATGATCAGAATTTGAAAGCAATTTCTCTATCTTATCCTGATCTGAGGAACCAATCAAGAGAGGACCAATAAGTTTTGTGCGAGCTTCGTTATATAATGGACATCTCAGGAACACATGTTCCTGGGATTCTATCTCCCCAGACGCACACATGCATAGCCTCTCATTTCGGGGAGTTTTCTTGCATTTGCCCTCAAGAACTGCAGAAGGTAAAGCAGAGCATCTAGCCAGAGTATACACCCTCCTAAGTTTATTTGACTCCAAAACGGATAAGTATGGGGCTTGAGCAACAATATATTTACTACTGTATGGCTCTAAAAAGGCAGGGGTCGCCTGTACGTCCAGTTGGCGTTCGATGTCTTCAATCCTCTGCCTGACCACTAGCTTAGCTAACCCTTTCCAAAAGCTCTTGGGGAGAAAACCCTAATGGGCCCCGGTCACATGGGAAGGAAACTGCGGGGGAGAAGCGTGGCTGTTTGCCCTGGGGCAAACTACTGCGCAGTTACCCGATCAGACCTCCCGTGGAGGTCCTGTGGAGGTACCGTGGAGGTTCCATGGCAAGGGAGAGGTGCTGATCACAGGACAAGCCGGCGCGCAACGAAGAAGCGCGCACCGCGGCAAAATGTTTTGTTTTTGTGTGTACACAATTAGCGCATGCTCCGTTGGGTGCGTGTGTGCATCCACAGAGACGTGGACAAAAAAAACACACACCTTATTTTCAAGGGGACATGGGCGGGCGCCGGATGCCACCGGAAACGCGATCAGACGCCCGCCCTTGCACCGCAGTTTCCGGAAACTGGTACCTCCGAGGTACTAGTTTTTTGCCACGCAGTTTCGGCTGGAAGCTTCGGTTGTGCCACGGGAGTGCTACGCTTCCCAGATGTGCTGGTGAGATCGCGACCGGAAACTCCGCCTGTTTTCCGTCTCACTTGTGTGGCTTCTGTTCCGTGTGACCGCAGCCGTAGTGTAATTTTCCAAATAGTACGGGTCAGCCATTCAGATTGGTAATCGTCAGTCAGGATTAAGGGCACAAGGCCACATGGATTTAGGTTTATCTTTAACCAGAGGAAAATAGAGTGCAAGGTGATCTTAGCTTCAACTTTCATCATGCCAGTCTCTAGCTGTCTGTTGTATTGTATACATTGTTTAATTTTTTTTTTGCATACAAACAAAATACACATACATTCTGAGCTAAGAAACCATCATCTGGCAGTATCTGTATTCAGTTTGCAGGCATCTAACACACTTATGAAAAAGCAAGAGGGGAAAAAATGCTTCTTCTCCTGGGTATCTGATCCTTTACATGAGCTCTTCTCTCATGAGCTTAGCCAGTTTCAATTTGCGCTATTATCTGTAACAATGACAGTTAGTGCTGAAGTACTGGTGAGAGCTTCTTGCCCATGAGTATAGTAAGACAGCGATTCTGGCAACATTTCGATAGGAACATAAGTTATTTTAGAAAAGTGAACAAGGCTTGATGTTGTGGAGTTCTATCAACTTCCACCTGAATTATAAAAATATATTAAAACTGGGGAGATCATTTTTGTCTTCAATAGGAAGTCCAGTTGGGTGCACTTAGCATTTTGGCTCTGCATCTCAATCATGTTTAGTCAGAATTAAGTTCTACTATGTCTTTAGAACATCATTCCACTTTTTGCACAGGTAAAGTACTTTACATAAATCCACTGTCTGCATTATCCCATAAGATATCAAAAACTAAAAAAAAATGCCCACAACCATCTGGTACCACCCACTTTCTGAAAGCACTTAGCAGGCACCAGGAAAGGCACTGATGGGAACAATGGTGCCCATGGGCACCACGTTGGGGACCACTGGGCTATTCCAAAGCAACACCAACATAAACCAATAAGCCTATAGTAGCATAAAATATCTAAAACTGTAAAAAAGAAACACTAATTAAAACAGAGAAGCCAGAACAATAAAAGCAAAGCAGCTGGGGGGGGGGGGGGAGATTTTACCTAAAAGCTTGGAAGAACAAACATATCTTTAGTGGGCACCTAAAAAATTGCATCCACTCAGAGAACTATTTTTTATTATGATTAGCCTGTCCTAGACCTTGACGGAGAGAACATAACCATTCAAATATACATTGTGCTCATCTGGACAAAGCTATTGGTGTTGTTTAATGAGGCATAACGGAAGGAAAGCAAACAATTTAAACGTAATAAATGACACTGTGGTGAAACAGGACTCACAAGCCCCCATTTTTGCCATGTGGGAGTGAAGAATGTACTCAGCTTTCCTAGGTCACCTGACAAGGCCAGACCCTCTTCCTGCATTCTGAGTTCATTCTTTCTTTCTGCCTCCACATACCATGTGAGAGGAGGTCTGAACCCACACCTCCTCTGCCACACTGCTGCTTAAAGGCTCTGCCCCATTTTCACCAGCTAATGTGGGGACTAGAGCACTCTCTTGAACACTCTGGGGATAATCTACTGCTGCCCCTCCCTCTATGAGTCCTTGCTAAGGGCTTAATATAGTGACAGAGATCAAATAAATTATATTCAAAATGTAAACCTGTGGAGCTCTTGTACTGGGAGATGAGCTGTAACCACTCTGCTTTTCCCTTATGTACCTATTAGTCTGTAAAAGGCACTTTGCACTCTCTGAGCATACAGAGTGCAAACTTGAGTACTGTAAACTTTGATATGAATTCCGGGGTTTAAGGTATTTCACCACGGACATGAAAATCAATCTGCTCAAATATGATGGCAATTATATTGAAGCAAACTTTTTAACTTATATCTATAAATGAAATATGTAGAGATCAATATATATTTACTGATATAGTATAGAAAGGAGCATGAGCCCCACTTTAGATGTCAGTTCTGCAGTGAGTTCATTGGGGTGGCCACCTTAGGTAAGCCACAAACTCATCAGCCCTTCCCATTCTGCCAAAATAAGGGGAGTCAATACAGTTCCTCTTGTGGATCAAAAACTGGCTAATTAAGAGAAAACAGAGAGTGAGTATAAATGGGCAATTTTCACAGTACTGGGCCCAATGCTTTTTAACTTGTTCATTAATGATTTGGAGTTGGGAGTAAGCAGTGAAGTGGCTAAACATGTGGATGACACTAAATTGTTCAGGGTGGTGAGAACCAGGGAGGATTGTGAAGCACTCCAAAGGGATCCGTCAAGGATGGGCGAGTGGGCATCAATGTGGAAGTTGGGGTTCAATGTGGCCAAGTGCAAAGTGATGCGCATTGGGGCCAAAAATACTAACTATAAAAATGTGTTGATGGGGTCCAAACTTGCAGAGACTGACCAAGAGAGAGATCTTGGAGTCGTAGTAGATAACTCAATGAAAATGTCAAGACACTGTGTGACTGCAATAAAAAAGGCCAATGCTATGCTGGGGATTATTAGGAAGGGAATTGAAAACAAATCAGCCAGTATCATAATGCCCCTGTATAAATCGATGGTGCGACCTCATTTGGAATACTGTGTGCAATTCTGGTCACCACACCTCAGAAAGGATATTATAGCACTGGGAAAAGTGCAGAAAAGGGCAACTCGAATGATAAAAGGGTTGGAACACTTTCCCTATGAAGAAAGGTTAAAGCGCTTGGGTATCTTTAGCTTGGAGAAACAAAAACTGAGGGGTGACATGATAGAGGTTTACAAGATTATGTATGGGATAGAGCAAGTTGATAAAGAAGTACTTTTCTCCCTTTCCCACAGTACAAGAACTCATGGGCATTCAATGAAATTGCTGAGTAAGTCGGGTTAGAATGGATAAAAGTACTTCTTCACCGAAAGAGTGGTTAATACATGGAATTCACTGCCACAGGAGGTGGTGGCGGCTACAAGTATGGACGGCTTCAAGAGGGAATTGGATAAATATACGGAGCAGAGGTCTATCAGTGGCTATTAGCCACAAGGTATAGATAGGAACTCTTAGGCTGGGGTAAGTGATGCTCTGTATTCTTGGTGCTGGGGGGGGGGGGCAACAGTGGGAGGACTTCTAGTGTCCTGGCCCCACTGGTGGACCTCCTGATGGCACCTGTGTGACAGAGTGTTGGATTGGATGAGCCATTGGCCTGAACCAACATTGACTTATGTTCTTAAGTAATAGGATGGGAGACTTCCAGAGAATACCAGGGCCGGGAGGCCAGAGGCAGGCTAATAAGCCACTTCTCTGAATGTCCTTTGTGCCCCAGTAGGAGTTGCCAGAGGTCACCATGACTTCTAGGCACGGGCACACACACACAATGCAAAAATACCCACCCCCCAAATCACAGGACAGGTGAGTATAATTTGCATGGTACCACCATGTGCTGCAAGGGGGGTTCATGGTGCAGCACCCTCATGGAGCTGCATTTGCAGACCCTGTCAGGACAACACATCCATGGCTGAACCCAGCATGGCACTCAATGGCACTCATGCCTGCTTGCCGTGGCTGGACATATCTTATTTTACTTTCCTGCAGGTAAAGATTCAACAAGGAGACTTTTGGGTGTAGCAAATCCCACCTCCCCCCACACTCTGCTCAGTCTGTGGTTCCAGCCGTCCTCTTGAAGAGAAGCATAGAATCTGGCCAGCCCTTCCAAGTTCCACCTGCAATGTCAAGTTCCACCTGTAATGCCATCCCACTTAGACACATGCCATACCAGGGCAAACCTTGCCATGGTTTGCAGTTCAATTAAATCTGTGTTGTGCCACAACTGTGTCTCTGTCTGTTTGGTTTTGACTACATGATAGGAGCTCCAAACCCCTCCCTGCCCCACTCCCTCCACAGCCCATCTGCCATTCCCCCTAAGGGCTTCCTGAAGACATATCTAAGAGGAAGGGCTCTCAGGTGTCTTGGGTGGCTGCAGATGGTTGTGCAGGCCCCACTGGTCATAGTTATCTGCCAAAAATAGCAGGGGCCCAGGAACACCTCCAAAGCTGACCTAACAACAGGTTCCCTCCCTCACCTCACAGGCTTCTGTGTGGGGGGGGAGGGGTCAGAGGATGAATGAGCCAACTTGGTGTGGTGGTTAGAGCATGGGCCTAGATCTAAGAGACACAGATTCCATTCTGCACTTGTTCTATGGAAGTTGGGTGGACGGCCTTGGGTCAGATTCACACCCTCAGCCTTACCATCCTCACGAGGTTGTTGTGAGAGTAACATAGAGGAGAGGGGAATGATGTAAGTCACTTGGGGGAGAAAGGTAGGAAATAAATTAAGTAAATGAACAAAGTTCATAACTGTGTGTCTGCTCCAGGAAGGGAAGGCTTCTGTCACACAGGGGAAGACATTTGTGTAGGTAACACTGGGGATGCAGGGGATCACGGTGGTCCCTGGAGTCAATGGCTGGGGGAGCCAATGCAGTGGACAAACTCAATGTGTTTGAGGGTATGCCCACTGGACATACTGGCATGCAGGAGTGACAAATAACCTGCATGGTTTTCATTGCAATACATTATAACTACATCACTACACATGGAAGTAATGATAAATGCAAAATGGATTTAGAATGACAGTCTCTGGGCACCGATTGCTCTGGAACTGGAATGCCAGAACCCAGAGTGGAATAACAGTCATTCCAGCCCAAGACCACCTCTGCTCCATCAAGAGGGGAATTGGGGGAGCTGAGGGTGGTGTTGCATGCCCCCACATCTGAGCCTGCCCTGGTGGTCCCTTTTCCTGCTTCATCACTGGCAGGGGCACTGCAGGAGTGCCCTTGGCAACGGACAGCTCAAACCTCTTCAACACTATCAGGTGCATGGATCTGCTGACATGACTCGGTTCCTTTAAGTGGGTGGGGGAGTGTTCCTGAGAACTGGGGGACTTCTGTGGCCTGCCCCTCTCTGCCCCTGCCTGAGATGGACACTGGACTCCACCCCCTCACCACATGGCCCTGATTGGTTCTGGTGGCCCTGTCTATCTGAGGCTGCGATCACACATACTAAATTTCACACAGTAAAATCCAGTTGGAAAATGCACTGAAAGTGGATTGAAAGTGGATTATTTAGTGTGTGTGACTGCAGCCATAGTGCCACTGCTTTCACACAACACCTCCACTGACTGCTGAGGTGTGGTTGCTATAGATGCTATCTCAGTTACAATCAGAAAACACTGCAAACCCACCGACTTTGTCTGCTGGCCGCTGCATAACTTATGCCCATAGGGAACAGGCTAGCACAGCCATAGTCAGATGGCAGCTAGCTGCTGTGGTGCAGGCATGGCACAGGGTTGCTCTGCCTATCCATCAGTAAAGCCTATACTGAAAACTTCATATTGGCAAAAACCTGGTATTGTTTTCCGGGAGATCATCATTATTCATCTCCAGTCCCTCACTGGCCAGTTTGGGATGTTCCATTTATACTGGGTCATTCTACTTTAGTGAATGACATACCTTTAAAATAAGGGTAATGCATACTGCACATAATTACTCAGAAGTTGTTACAGCCAGTTTAATATAATTAATGAGTTAGATCCAATTGCACTTCTGCTCATTCTGGGATAGTGGCTTCCAATTTTCATTTTCAGTTCTTCGGATTCAATCACCCATATTTATTTTATTTGTTACATTTATACCCCGCCCTCCCAGCTGTGGCCGGCTCAGGGCGGCTTACAACAGGATAAAAACAACAATAAATGGTATAGTGATCATAAAACCATACAACAATTACAGCATTAAAAAGCGCTAACAATAAAAGTAATACCATTACAGATAATAGTTTAGCATTATATTTGGGATGGTGCTCAGACTTCCATGCCATCCTGGTGATCGATCTCGATCTAATATTGCGCTGGTGGCTCATGCTGCCTCAAAGATTTCAGGGGACAGGGCATTCCCTCGGGCCGGCTCCTAATTGAATGCCTGGCGGAACAGCTCCGTCCTGATCTCCTCTGGGAGCTCGTTCCACCAGGAAACGACCCTTGGACACTTACCGTGAGGGGTCCTTCTACTCTGAGGAAAGGAGGACATCTCTCTGGTTATTCCCATCGTTCCTATAGGGAGGCAGGAAATACTTTTTTCTCCTTCCTGTTGGCGCCCTGGGAATAGCCCTGCCCCTCAGTTCTGGGACTCCATAAGCAGTGAGTACGAAATCTGGCTAAACCCTATGCGCTCAGCAGATAAACTTTGAAACAAAACTATGAACACAGTAACACAATAACTTAAAGAACTTAAAGAACTTATAGGGAAAACGAGATCAGCACACAGTACAGTAAAGGAACAGTAGATGATGATGAAAAAGAAAATGGGAGGGCCGAGATGTCCTCCTTTCCTCAGAGTAGAAGGACCCCTCACGGTAAGTGTCCAAGGGTCGTTCTCACTCTGAGGCGGAGGACATCTCTCTGGGACCTCCAAAAGCAGTGTCCCCTAACCGGGTGGGTCATCATCATCAGTTGGCTGGAGAATGTGCTGGAGAACTCGTCTTCCAAACGCTGCGTCGACTGAAGCGATTGTGTTAAGCTTGTAATGTCGTATGAAGGTCGAGACCGAAGTCCAGGTAGCGGCCCTGCAAACCTCCTCCACTGATGCTCGATTAGTGAATGCCGCATTAGTCGCCGCACTTCTCAAAGAATGAGCTGTGATCCCTTTTGGAGCTTCAATACCCGACGCTCGGTAAGCTTCTATGATGCAAGTACGAAGCACAGAGCTAATGGAAGTTGTGGACATACGATCCCCTACCCTAGGCGGGGAGACGTTGATAAACATGAACTCTGTTTTACGACAAGATTCCGTGCGTAGTATGTATATCTTCAAGGCTCATCTGACATCTAGTGTGTGCCACAATCTCTCTTTGGGATGTCTAGGATCGGGACAGAAGGTTGGTAAGTAAATCTCCTGCGCGCGGTGAAAAGCAGATGATACTTTCGGTTGAAAAGTGGGGTCGGTCCTAAGGACCACCTTGTCCTTATGGAAGATGCATAAGGAACTTTTTATGGAAAGCGCTCGTAATTCCGAGACTCTTCTCGCAGAAGTTATCGCCACCAAGAATAAAGTCTTCATCCGAAGCCACCTCATCCCTACTTCTCTGAGTGGTTCAAATGGAGGTTTGGTCAGGGCTGTTAGGACTACATTCAGCCTCCAGGTGGGAAACCTATGTACCTGTGGAGGGGATTTTGCTGCGGCCCCCTGCAGGAAGAGTTGTATGTGCGGATGTTTAGTCAGGCTAGGACTACTGATCCGAGTAAGAACGGTTGATAAGGCCACTACTTGTCTGCGTACGGTAGCTGCCTTTAGTCCGGAATCCAGCCCGTCTTGTAAAAGCCGTAGAATCTCGGGAATCCCAGAGGAAAGAGGTTCCAGATGTTTTCTTCTACACCACCGTACAAATGCTTTCCACGTGGTATTGTAGATCCTTATGGTGGATTGCTTCCTGGATGCCAAGAGAGTGTCTAAGACTTTGTCCGAGTAACCTAACTGAGAGAAGGATCGCCTCTCAACCTCCACGCGGTCAAGGATAGCCATTCCGGATGTGGATGCCAAATCGGGCCCTGGCTGAGCATGTCCGGAGCCAGAGGAAGAGTCAATGGATGTGTCACGGCCATCTCCGTCAGTAGAGAAAACCAAGGTCGTCGCGCCCACAGTGGCGCTACCAGAATCACCTCCGCCCTCTCCTCCCGGATCTTCCTGATGGTCCTGGGAATTAGAGGAAAGGGTGGAAAAGCGTACAACAGTTCCCGAGGCCAAGAAGCCGTCAGCGCGTCCGTCGCCTCTGCTGCCGGATGGAAGAATCTCGTGAAGAAACGAGGAAGA
>NW_015160897.1:103446-128564 GCF_001447785.1 Gekko japonicus | reverse complement strand
TCTACGTTGGCAGAGTAATAATAGATCTTGCCCTTCTTTAAGTTGTCCATGCATGTCCACCACTGCAAGCTGGAACGAACTGCCAGCGGGACCTTCAGCGGATAGTCTCGACGCTCCATGATGTGCCTTTGATATGGTCTGAGGAGTCGTTGTAAGGGTCTGGCGTGCAAACGAGCCCATTGAATCAGATCTATACACAAAATTAAAAGTCCCAAAAGTTTCGCCAAAGTCATTAGATTGGAGACTGGATTGTTCAGAACAGTGGACGCCAAATCCCGGATCTTTGCGGCCCTGGGAGACGGTAGGAATAGAGTGTTGTTGGATGTGCTGATAATCGCCCCCAGATGTTCGAGTGACTGAGTAGGCTGCAACGTACTCTTGACCCAATTGATCACAAAGCCGTGGTCTTGTAAACACTGAAGAGTCCGTTCGGTGTTGCGTACCGCCGCCTTTCTGTCCTTGCCCCGCACCAGAAGATCATCGAGATACGGGTGCACATGCACTCCCATCTTTCTGAGATGCACTACCGGATTTATTAGAAGCTTGGAGAACAATCTCGGAGCTGTAGACAAGCCGAATGGGAGCGCTCGGTGGCACATGCAGATATGCCTCCGTCAGGTCTATTGACGTTAGATAATCGTTTGGGGACAGATTTTCCGTTATGGACCGCAATGTTTCCATGCGGAAATGTCTTAGTTTTATGAATCTGTTGAGGAATTTCAAGTTTAAGATGGCTCTCCAGTCCCCATTTCTTTTGGGAACCAGGAATAGAATTGAGTACAGACCTCGTCCGCATTCTAGCGGAGGCACTGGCTCGATGGCTCGTATCTGCAACAGGTGTAGTAGTGCCTTGTTTACTAGACACCGCTTGTTGTAGGACTTGCTGACTGGAGAAATTAAAAATCTGTCTGGTGGGGGGCAACGAAACTCTATGGAGTAACCCTGGGATACCACCTCTATTGCCCATGCGTCCGCCTGGGACTCTCTCCACGCCTGGGAAAACTCCAGAAGTCTCGCCCCCACCGGAGGGGCAACGTAGTCACGCCTGCTTGGGTTTGTTGTCTCTCTCAGTTCTGTCAGTTCTGTTGAAGGGTCTGTTGTACCTTGTGGTAAATGATCCTCTTTTTCCCTGGGGCTTGAACGAACTCCAAGAGTTCTTGCGCTGTTCCTGGCGAAAACGCGGCAAGGAATGTTGAGCACGAAAGGAATGCGTAGGTCGCCTATCAAGATGACGCAGGTTCCTTGGCATGGCCTTTTTCTTGTCCCTCGTCTCTACAAGTATGCGATCTAAGGCATCTCCGAAGAGTCGGTCGCCCTGAAAAGGATAAGATGTAACTGTCATCTTGGACTGGAAATCTGCCTGCCATGCCCTCAGCCAGAGAAGTCGCCTCGTGACCGCAGTAGAGGCAAATGCCCTGGAAGCAAAAGTCAGGATATCCAAGGTGGCGTCAGCCGAGAAGGACGCTCCCTTTAGTATACGATTAGCGCCCTCCAAGAGGCCTCTGTTGTTTTCTGGCAGCATTTGGATTAATTTGCGTATCCAGACTATTGACGCTCTGGAAGCAATGGACGCCGTAGCCGCCGCCCTGACGATCATTGCAATGGATTTGTGTAACCGCTTTTGCGTAGCATCAGCCTTCTTGTCGATAGGATCGCGGATAGTGCCGTGGCCATCCTCGGACACCAGGCCCGTTGACTGAATCGCCGCCACAGGACCATCCACTGGGGGGATCTGCAACAACTCGCTGGCATAACTGGGTAAAGCATACATTTTTCTGACAAAACCTGGAAACTGCTTGTTTGCAGTAGGCCTGTCCCACGCCACCCTTAATTGACGCTCGAAGTAGTCTGGAAAGGGGAAGACGTTTTCTACATGCTCCTCTGGGGGGGAAAATTCCTGGTCCCCCCTAGATCTGGATTTTATTTTAGGCCTAGAAGAAACCTGGTCCTCAGAGGGAGGGGTTTCCTGAATCTTTAATGCCTTCATTGCCTTAGATAAGAAATAATGATAGTCTTCAGGCTTGAAGAACCTACTGGCCTGTTCAGACATCTTAATTTCTTCTGACTCTTCGTCAGACAGAAATTCCCCCTCCTCTCTTTCGTCAGCAAGGGATCCCTCAGACTCCTCATCCCCCCATTGCTCCGTCCTAGAGCCCAGGCAGGGTCTTGGTGGGGCTTTTTGGGGCGCTTTGGTAGACCAGGAGAAAGAACCCGGAAAGGAGACCGATGTCCCCTGACCCTGAAGGGATCCTTGAGCAGGGATACCCGCCCTCTCACACAGGGAGGAGATGCCCTCTTGCATGGCCTGGCGAAACGCGGACATTAGATCAGCAGGGTCTATTAAGGCTGCTCTAAAGGAATTATGCTCCATGCCATCTCCTACTGGGCCTAGGGAACGCGAATCGGAGACCTTACTTGCTCCGTCCGATCCCTCATCGCGCTGCAGAGGCCCAGACCGAACGTCCCCGCTCGTCTCCGATCCTTCAAAATGGCCGCCGATCTTCGCCCGGCCGGATTTGGCGGGCTCCGCTTCTTGCGGCCAGCGTCGCTTCAGCACACGCTGCGCCGCCGCCGCCGCCTCTGCCGCGCTTGTTGGTGTGGCACGATCAAGCCCCGAAGGCAGGTTGACCACACAGTCGAGTTGCGCTCCGCCCGTCGCCGCGGTGAGCATTGCCGCTTCTTCATCCCCCGAAGAGAACACATCGGTGTGTTCCGCCATCATCGCTCTGCTCCTCAGGCCCTCGGTAAGGACTTGCCTCACGACGGTCTTTGACTTTACTCTCCGATGAGAAGCCGGAAGAGAAGAGAGGTGGAGAGGAGGGGGGGGGGAGAAGAGGACAGCGTGACAAAAGATAGAAAAATGAGTAAGAGTTGAAAAAAGTAAGCTAAAGGTTGAAAAGGAGAAAAAATGAGTGGACAAAAAACACAGAGTTTTGTCCCTAGCTGCTACTCCCTCAGAGGCAGGAATAGAAGTGAGGGGCAGGGCTATTCCCAGGGCGCCAACAGGAAGGAGAAAAAAGTATTTCCTGCCTCCCTATAGGAACGATGGGAATAACCAGAGAGATGTCCTCCGCCTCAGAGTGAGAAGACACTTACATGAACAACGACTTAGATACACACACTCTGCTTGATATAGCCTTCTCCACTGAATTTGTAAATAGCTTTATTCACTAAAGGACAATTAAAAATATTTTGCAGAGGCAGGTATTGCAGTACTGACAGTGAAAAAAATTCTGGGTACAAATGACCCCCCCCCCCGGTGGATTGTTGTGGTTCATGTCTATTATCCAAATCTGCTAGATTTGACTGATCTGTCTTGTTGATCTGATATCACTAATAAGCAAAATGAAACATAATTTTATCATAACCAAGCTACTTTGATGCTGCATACCTGATAGTCATCTTAATGCCAAGATGCTGTACAGATGTAAGGCTTTTGGTTGTCACATTTGCATCAGCTAAAAAAAAAGAGGGGGGGGAATGAATATATATTTGCAATATAACAATGGTTTTAATTGAAACAGAAGTTATATTTCCCCATATTTTAATCAGATTTTCTAAGCACCTTGTTGTCTTCTAAATACTATCCAGGATCTCCATAAAAGAAAAACAAACAAATCAAATTAAAAACAAAGAAAGGTCAAAGTAAGAGGTCAGGCTATTTTCCAAGAGACAATTACTCCTCAGATTGCTCCTTGGTCTGGCTTTATGCATAAAGGGCACCCAGAATAGTTTCAAGGTTACTTTTCAAGGAACTGGAATATTTAGCATTCATGACAATCTTCTCCCCAAATGATTTAAACTAGAGTTCAGCAAACAAAACTGGAATTTTTTAATTCAGGTGAGTAACCCTGTTGGTCTGAAGAAGTAGAACAAAGTATAACTTCAGTGGCACCTTTAAGATCAACACACAAATAAAATATTTATGCACACAAAAGCTCATACAGTGAATAAAACATTTTTTTGGTCTTAAAGTGTCACTGGACTCATACGTTTTAAAATTCAGTGGCTCAGCTATTCTAGGTATGGAGTAGGTATGAATGAGGGGTGTGCATACTGTGGATTTGGGTTTATTCGAACTGAAAAATATTAGCATTTTGGAGTATCAGAACCAGAGGAAAAAATCCCTGAAAAAAATCCCAGATATATTCGGGAATTACCAAAAAAACTGGGCTGCCCAGCAGAGCCCCAGTTGAGCCAGGATTGGCTTCTGGGTGGGCTCTGTTGGGCAGTCCAGTCTAAACCAGGCTGTCCAGCAAAACCCTAGCCAAGCCTGGAGGGAAAGTTTTCCCTGTAGGATTGGCTTCTGGGCAGGCTCTGTTGGGCAGTCCAGTCTAAACCAGGCTGTCCAGCAGAGCCCCAGTTGAACATGTGAGGAGAAGTCTCCCTGCATCATTGGCTCCTGGGCAGACTCTGTTGGGCAGTCTGGTCTAAACCAGGCTGCCCAGCAGAGTCTCAGCCGAACTTTTGAGGAGAGTTCTCCCCAAAGGAGTGGCTGCTTGGCGAGCTCTTTTGGGCAGTCCAATTTAAAGGGACTGCCCAAAAGAGCTACAGCTGAGCCACCCATCTTGCTGCTGCTTTCTCCCCCCCCCCGTATTTTTAGTTCGGGTCTATTGGATCCTGGGTCCCTCAAAATTGGGTCTATTGGATCCCAGATTCAAAAAATCCTGGATCTGAATACTTTACTGGTATTGGGATCCAGTTTTTTGGGGGGAATCCCAATTTTTTTTCCAGGTCCAATAGACCTGAACTGAAAAATCCTAAGGAAAAAATTGCACACCCCAAGGGAACCTTTACCTTTAGTATGAATGCATGATTGTAATGATGTGATAAATGTCACTTGTTTATTCCAGATGCATTTTAAAAAATTTTCCACAAAGCTGAACTCTGTTTTATTAAAATATCTTGTGATACAATAGCTTTTAGGACAAAAGCATCAAAGGATCAATTTTCTCTATAAAAATAATTTTCTGTCTAACAAAAGGCAGAGCTTCTGAATTGTCAGTCTGATGAAGAGGTGGATACATGTATAGTAGTTAAACACAATGAATATAATTTGCTATACAGAAGCTCCTTAGACGCCTAATTCAGTAAGGATTTAAGCAAAAGTCAGAAAATCACCTCATAGTTCAAAAAGAAATTAAAATTGCTCAGAACAAGCCTAATTCAATTTAAGTAGACACCTTCCATTGAATGTATCCTAATTTATATTTAAGTTTTATTTGATGTCTGTCAGGAATCTAGTTATATTCTTAAGTTTTATTTGATGACTGTCAGGATTCCAGTTATATTCTTGTTGAGAACAGGGGTGTACATTCGGTATAAACCAAGCCAAATAAATACCTGAAAAATACCTTACCATTATTTTTTGGGCATTTTCTAAACCGAATACAGATTAGAGAATTTGTTTCAACTACCAATATAGATAATACCAAAAAAGCCAAAATTGTTTGGCTTTATTTGGCAATGCTGAATAGCTGCGGCTGGAGAGGTTTAAACTTTAAAGAGCTACAAAGTTACCTTTTACTTCTTTCCTTTAGGGGCCTTTTCTACCTTTTGCTCTGGTTTCCAGGGCAACAGGAGGGAGGGGGAAGAGACAACTTAGCAGCCCAGTGCCTCAGAGTCAATCACTGCAATGCATTTGCAAATGGCATTGCATTGCAGACTTGCAAACTTTGCATTGTTGGCTTTCAGATGTTAAGTCCATCTAACTACCTTGCTTTCACTACCCCTTTCACAGTTAGTTGTTCTTTGGGTTTGGTGAGTGGTAGCTTGTGGGCATTTAATAATAAGGGTCTGTTTTAGGAATTGTTTTAAATAAAATTTCAGAATAGGGCTTTAGTTCCTTCCTCAGTAGGCCAGTGGTAGGAGAATATCAAAATAGGCAAGGTTATGTGTGTCTTCAAACCAGTGGTATAATAGTAATAGCCTAGATTTTTTAGGGAAAAAAAAACCCTGCTGGGATTCTCTGGTGTGACACTGGTTACTTCTGTTGGGTTTGCACTGCTGCCACATTGGCACTGGGTTGTGCTGCTGGGCACTATTGCACTGGCTCTGCTGTCCTTGTAGCCCCCACCCCCCTCGCTCAGATTGTGATTCTGTGCTTGACATCAGTTCTGTTGAGCTGGCATTTGCCACAATGGCACTGAGTTCTGTTGCTGGGCACTAGTAAGTTGGCACTGGGTTCTGCTGTCCTTGCAGAAATGGCCCTCCTCAGTTTCTACTTCAGAGATTCTCAGATTTGACCTTAGTCCTGTTGGTTTTTGGCACTGCACAGTAGCATGGGTACTGCTGGGCCCATTGCACTGGTTCTCCTGCTGGCCTTGCAAAATGTCTCCCCCTTCACTTTCTACTGCAGAGATTCTCAGGAACATTCTGCTGGGTTTGTGTTGCCTTGTTATTCCCACCCCATTGGAAACAATGGAGGATGGGGGTACCTTCTTGGGGTGCCCATAGACTTGGACCCCCTGGTCCAGTCTTTTTGAAACTTGGGGGTTCTTTTGAGGAGAGGCTCCAGCAGCCATGGTGTAAATTTGGTGCCTCTACCTCAAACTCCACCCCACAGACCAATGAATATACCCTAGGATCAATGCTCCCTCTAAGTTGTGGAATCTTGTGAGCAAAAATTCTACTTTGTGAGCTACTGGCATTAAAGTTGTGAACAAGTGATTTGGCTACAGCATAATTTAGTTTGCTCTGGAGCCATCCTTCCTGAACTAAGACAAAAATGTGTGAGCTGGAGACTAAAAAACTGCGAGCTAGCTCACAGTAACTCAGCTTAGAGAGAACACTGCCTAGGATAGATTTGCCACTGAGAAATATTCCTGGTATCTGTTTTTATCCAGTATTCCTGGTATCTATTTTTATCCAGTTTCCCCAGGGCTGTTTTGGCCCCCCTGTCCACTTCTGCTCCCCTCCCTTTAATCCTGCAGGGAGAAGTCATCAGGGCCAGGCCTGGTAAGAACCATCAGGTGATTTACTACTATATGACTTGTATGACTCAACTAAGGCCAGTAGAGACCATCTGGTCACTCACTACCATTTGACAGCAGCCACATCATGAAACCCAGAGTGGTGTACTGATTATGAGTAGGATCCAGAGGACTCAGGTTCAAATTCCCAGTCTGCTATCAGTGAGTGACATTAGGCCAATCACTCATTCCAAGAATAACCCACCTCACAGGGGTTTTGTGAGGATAAAATGTAGGAAAGGGGAATGATATGTTGCTTTGGATCCCTATTGGGGAGGCAGGGTACAAATAAATTAAATTTACAAAATAACACTGAAGAATGGAGGGCTCAGAAGGTGGGTGGGCAGGTATGAGAGAAGGAAGGAGGAAGGACGAAAAGAAAATGGAGAAGATATAGGGATTTGCCAGGAAGAGAGAAACATGTAATAATGTAGGGAGGGGAGAAATGAAGTGTCCATGCAAGTTTCTGGAGATTTCCATTTGTGTGTGTTTCCACAAGTTGTAGTATTTCAGTTTAAAAGCTAAGATAATTTATAAAGGTTAGGAGATCTCAGAGTAGGAGGAAAAATAACAAAATGTATTTTTCCTAGTATATAAGGTTCCAATCTGTGACTATTCTGCACACTACATAAAATGTACTTCTGTATTTACATCTTTAGGTACTATTCAGCAGAAGAGCAAAACGTAGGTTTCTATGAACAAGGCTGAAGCAATTTCAAAACACAAAAGGTCAAATTTTAAACGGCTTGCCATATTTCAAAAACATTTCAGTTTTTACTGCTATTGAAAAGGAAGTGAAAAATAATGGGCAAGATGTATTCCACATCTAATTAAACAAGACATGTGTGAGCAGAACACTGTTCAAAGTGAAGTATATACAACTACATATTTCTAGTATGACATTAAATTTGCCAGCATTTTAAATGCAGTTTAATAACTCAAGCTGAATAGACTCTTAACAAATAAGAACTTCACAGAGTTTTGACTAAGAACAAAGGATAAAATATGAACAACAGAAGGTGAAGACTTAGTTTGACAGACATCAGTGAACATAATGCAATCTAACAGAAAGCATGCAAATAAAAACATTATAAAACAAATTGAGAAATGTTCTTTTAATAGCTCGTCTCAAAAAGAAATTGCAGTATATTTCACTGTAATGCAGTTTTTTGCTATGCTTTATGATAAAATAAGGAGCTGCAGTGGCTCAAGTGGTTAAGATGCTGAACTGCAGGCTGTAGAAGGTCGGTAGTTCAGCAGTTCAAGACCCAAGTGTGCCGCATGATGGAGTGAGCTCCCGTCTCTAGTTCCAGCTCCTGCCAACCTAGCAGTTCGAAAGCAAGAAATTGCAAGTAGATAAATAGGTACCCCTTCGGTGGGAAGGTAACAGCGTTCCGTGCGCCTTGGTGTTTAGTCATGCCGGCCACATGACCACGGAAACGTCTTCGGACAGCGCTGGCTCTTCGGCTTTGAAACGGAGATGAGCACCACAACCCTAGAGTTGGACTCGACTGGCTTTCGAGCAAGGGAAACCTTTACCTTTACTATGATAAAATAGGACAATAAATGTGCGGTTGGTTCACTACAAACAATGGATCCTTACAGTTCACAAGCTAGCCATTTGGCCAAACTTAAGTACAAGAAAAAGGGGTTATTCTAAAAAATAAAGTTAACAAGAAAATCTGTAAGAATCAGTCTTTGTTCAGAAGAATGGCCGACCTAATCTAGCAAAGTCCTCGAGTGATAGTGTGATGACCCACGAACGTGTGTCTGAACTGTATTGTTTCAAACAGCAGATGTGAATTTTCATGATTGATCTTCCACACTAAGATTCCTGGTATACACAAAACAGCATTTAAGGGGAAAAGGTCCTAGGCTAGCAGTTTCCATGACATATCAGTTGTACTGCAAATAAATTGAAGAGAAGGAGATAAAATACATCCTTGTCTAACACCTTTATTTACTGGAAACCATTGTTTCTCCATGTGCTGTCCTAACAGTAGCCTCTTCTCCAGAGTAAAGGTTGTGCATCAAAACGATCAGATTCTGTGGCACACCCATTTCTGTTGTTGCTTCCCATTAATCCTCAATGGCCCTTTCCTTACATGGTATACACTGAGCCCACTAGAAATCAGCTGGAAAGTTATACGGCTACCACCACAACAGCTTAAAGATGCTACTACAAGATCCTCAGTAGTAGCTTTGGGACTAGCTGGCTGTCAAATGGAAATGGGAAGATATTTTTGACAGTTCCCATAATAATAATAGTTGATTCTGAAATAGTTCCTTTGTACATTGGAATAATTTTCAGAGTCATATAAAGTTAAAAATACTTGGTTTGAATATATTGTACTCACACCTTGCCCATACCTTGTCTCCTCCACAGAGGCTGGATTTTCAGCAGTTTTCTCTTGGAAGCCCTACATGTATGCTTCATCTTTGCCAACACAGGCAGGCAACACAGAGTTAATCATTGTAACAGATTATAATTAAAAACTGCAACTGCATAAATGCTGATGTATTAGCTTATTATTCTCCCTCATCTTATAAAACGATAACCCAAAGTAATTTGATCTTTCAAGATTTGCAAATTTTATAATGGATAGAAATCCTTAGGGATTTCAGAACAGCTGGATGAATTGTGTTATTCTAATTTCAACTACCCAAGGGTTTAAAAAGCTACTGTAGTTTAAGATAATCAATTTCTCATTTTCAGAAACATGATAACACTGAATATCAATGCATTGTCCTCAAACGATTTTCATATAACACATTGATTCTATTCATTAGAAAGCTAGGCTAGACTATTGTCGTACTCCCTGTTGATCAGAAACCTGGCCAAGGGGTGTGCATGTTTCAGCTGTACATGGTAGTTTGCTGGCTCATTAAACACAAATTTATCTACTATCTTTTTTTAAAAAATGGGTCTTTGTGGATATACGGTTTGTGCTGTACTGGCTCACTACACAACACTTTTAATGGTGAAGAATACAGAACCAGTACATATTATAGCAAAAGCACTAAATAAACAGCCCTTTGAAAAATGTAAAGCTGCATTTAATTTTGGCTTTAAATTTATTGCAACATACAAAGTGACTCTCTGGGATAGGCAGGCTATTCTCTCAAGTAAAATACATATATAAATAAGTAAGCTGCTTGAACAAACATTAAAATCTACTATAACAGAGAAGATTAACATCAGTATAATTAAAAATGGAAATAGTAGGATGGTTGATTTTATACCGCTGTCCCATCTTTCTTTTGGACTGAAAAACCCAAGGTGATCAACACAATATAAAAAATAAAGCAGACCAATGGAAAAACCCTTTCCTCTCCTGATAATTGCAGAATGGACTAGCTGATAACAGAACTCAAAAGAGGCTGGTTGGCACTGCAGCCAACTTTTATTCGTTTATTAATTCAAAACAGAAGAAAGAATAATAGACAAAGTACCTTTATATTCTCGATCAATAAAGTAACAATTTGATGGTGTTTCAGAGAGATGCAACACAAATGATTCAATTAATTCTGACAAATCTGCAATAAACCAAAATGATTATCAAAAAAGCAACATTATACAAAATGCAGAACCACATTACCCCCCCCCCCCATGAATGTATCTGGGGAATTGAAGCCATTTAAATTGCCACGTGTTTATTCACACTTGCATGGAAAACAATGCAAAGGATACATTCTGCTTTTGTATTCATAATGACATTTCTAGCTTAAAGTTAAATTTTAATGACTTATTTAACATTCTACTTCAGTGTAAACTGAAAGGGAATCTTCTGTTATCCTTTGATCCTCCAAGGATTACTCCTGAATTAGTTGGACAGTTTTAATATAAGGGAAATTAACTGTCATTATATTGCCCTATCTGTCTACATTGCTCTATGTACCCAGGCTGAAGGGAAAAGGAAAGCTTTAGGATTTGTCCACCTTTGGAGATGAAGAATTCCAAGCAGCAAACTTTCCTACATCTATGATATCATCCTTACCCAAAGCCCTGAGCACTTTCCATGGATATTTTACCATTGCAAGCATTTAAATTAATAGAACAGTCTGGAAAAGGAGAGGAGTTTAGGGGTTGGATGTCATCAATATGCTGACAGTGACAACATCCTGTTCTATACCTCCTTATCCAAATCTCCTGGTGATATGACAGAGGTCCTGAGTCACTGCCTGTCTGCTATGGTTATATAGTTAAATGTGAATAAATTGAAACTAAATTGTGACGAGACAGAGGTAATGCTGGATGGGAAGATGGACAGCCTGAATGTCATTGTGCTTCCCATCTTCCATGGGGTTCAGGTGGCCCTTGCAGACCTATCAGTTATACTATATCCACCATTACTTTTGGAGAAGCAAGTTAATCAGCTGCAAAAAGTACTTCCTTCCAACTTGTAAGATGGCCCACTACATTGACTTGGCTAATCTGGCCACCTCTATCCATGCCACAGTAACATCAAGACTAGACTACTGTAATGCCCTCTACATAGGTCTTCCCTCAAAATCAGCTCAGAGACTCCAGCTGGTATAGAATGCTGCAGCTCAGTTATTATCAAGAGCTAGGCAGAGCATGCATACTACTCTCATTCTGCAGTCACTCTACTGGCTGCTCATTAGTTATTGAGTTTAATTCAAAGTGCTGGCTATAACATACAAAGCCCTTCATATGGCCTTGCACCCTCATATTTGCAGGACAACCTCTCTTTCAATGCTCTGAGATGACAACTTTGCTCATCTGAGCATAGACGTCTGCAGGTGGCACTATGCAAATGGACAAGATTAACAACTGCCCGTACATGTGCCTTCTCTGCTGTGGCCCTCACTTTACACAGTGGTCCACCTGATGAGGTCAGGAAGGCTCCCATTCTCCTGGCATTCTGCAAACTGTGCAAAACTGAATTATTCAGGAGAACATTTCTTTTAAAAAAATGCTAGGACTATATTGTAACGCAATGGGTCAAGGAAGATGCTTTAATAAAGGGAAAAGGGCCTGTGGACTATACTACTGGGCATAATACATACTGTCGATAGCAGGATTACTTGCTATGTAATTTCTGCATTGTTTAACATGTCAGATTTCTGCAGTCCTAATCCTATTATATTGCTTACTGGATGCCCCATCCTGTTGACTGCATTGACTTGCACTGTGTAATACAATTTGAGTCTCAGTAAGAGAGGTGGACTGTAAATAATGTGAACAAATAAATACTGATTTACGATAATGAGTCGATACTATCTGCATGGGGTAACCCTGTCACAACTGTCCTTTTTTTCTGGATATTCCACTGTTCTTAGGCAAAAAGTCAGTAACTGCCTCGACTAAAGAAGCTGGCTTACAAATCCAAGAGACAGCACACTACCCGGGACTGGAGCATCTACCTCTGCAGGAATGGACTCAAATATATTGCCTCCTGTTGCCTAGAAATAGTTTAGTAGTTGTCACCAATTAAAGACATATACATCAATACTCCAAGAAAATTTCTCTCCTGACAAAACATTTTTTTCCTGTTAACTGATTTTTTTCTACCTGCAGCTCTAACAGTGGTGTGCCAGCAAGTTAAAAATTATACAGAGCCAACATAAAATGATTATCCTGAAATAAAGTTATCTCCAGACTTGCCAATATGCATTTATGAATTTGTTGCTTAGCTTTTTCTTTAGTTGCTGGTAGAAAAAGAATTTATCAAGTTTCTGACTTCAGTGTTAACAGAGTGTAAATATCACAGAATTATTTTCATTTGTCACAATGGAGCTGCCAGAACAAATAATATGCCTTGCATTTGGGTAATTGATATGGCCTATTAAAAAGAACAATACATTTCTTTTTTGCCCTTTACAAGTTCATTAATTTTAAACATCAGGAGCTGCAGTTTTAATATTTATATTTAAGCAAATAGTTTTTGTACAAGTAGTTACATATTTTTGCATTCAGTATGATACATATGATTTACATTATCTAAGCTGAAGAGCAGTCTTGCAGTACTGCTGTACTCACATAAATTGATGGCGTGAACGCTAAACTATAATACATTTTGAATACTATTCTAAATACCCTTTAAAATTGCTATACAAACAGCAGGCATAAAAATACTACCATGTTAAAGATGCAACAAAATCTAGTTTAAAAGCTGTTATAATTCAAGTTACTTATCCTGGCAGTCTTCCACACAAAGATGAAGAACTCTGGTTGACTTCCAGTTTCCATTTTTAATGTAATTTCTGCTGCTCCCCAAGATCCTAAGTCATCAGTTTGCTTCAGAATTACTCCTGGCACAGCATTCCTTACGATGGAATGATAAGTTACAAAGGAAACATGGCATTCCCAATGCTGTGCTTCCTCCCTAATGCTAATATGGAGGGAGGAGAGGATTTGTAAAAGAAAACTGGCAGCCATAAAAGAAGTGAATCACATGCATGTGCGCACACGCACACACACTCACTTGGGAGGGGGATATAATGGCTAGTTCTAAATTATGCCTCCAAAAGGATAAAAATCGTATCGACCCAACTGGCAAAATGGTTTACATGTCATGACTTCTCCTACTAAAGCCCTCAGACATACGTGGAGTTATCAAGATAGTACAATAATATATAATACAGTGGTAAAGTAAAACTTGAGCTGCGGTGGCTCAAGTGGTTAAGACGCTGAACTGCAGGCTGTGGAAGGTCAGTAGTTCAGTGGTTCAAGACCCGGGTGCCGCAAGACAGGGTGAGCTCCTGTCTCTAGTTCCAGCTCCTGTCAACCTAGCAGTTCGAAAGCAAGAAATTGCAAGTAGATAAATAGGGACCACTTCGGTGGGAATGTAACAGCGTTCCGTGCGCCTTGGTGTTTAGCCATGCCGGCCACATGACCACGGAAACGTCTTCGGACAGCGCTGGCTCTTCGGCTTTGTAACGGAGATGAGCACCGCAACCCTAGAGTCGGATTCGACTGGCTTTCGAGCAAGGGAACCTTTACCTTTAAAGTAATTTTATTTGGTGGAAAATATCTATCTATATACATGTACTCACTTATTCCACTCACAACACGTGGTTTTCTTTCCATGATATCACAAAACTGTCTTTGAGTATTTTCAATCCATCCAATTTGTTTATTTGTATTCTTTAGAGCAGATAAAAGTTTGCTTACATCTTCATCTAAAAGAAAGAAGAGAATATTATAATGAAAACTGTAGCGTTATTTTTGAGAAGCCAGTGTGGTGTAGTGATTTCAGTTTCTGACTAGGAGACCAAGGTTCAGATCTCCACTCTGCAATGGAAGCTTGTTTGAATGACCTTGGGCAGGCCACAAAGACTGACCTACCTCACAGGGCTGTTGTGAGGATCAAATGAAGGAGAGAAGAATGATGTAAGCCACTTTGGGCCTCAGTGGGGAGAAAGGTGGGGCATAAATAAAGTAAACAAAATTGTTTACAAGATTTCTTTAAAAGTTAACTAAAAGCTTCCTATTAAGTATGTTCCTTAAAAAAAAAACACCCTAAAAAGAGGGACTCTGGACAACACAGTTATTTTCACTTACATTCAACATAGTTCACAAAAGGAGCCAGTACTGGGATGACTATGGCAGAGAAGAGTCCTGCCACACTTACAGAAACCACTTCAAACTGTATATGTTCAGGTGGTGTATTGTCTTGTTCAGACTTGTTTGAAAAGGTCCACAGATGTATAATTTGAAAACTGAACAGAACAAAAGGTAGCTCTAGCACAGGGGTGGCCAAACTGCAGGCTTGCCAGCCGCATGCAGCTCTTGGAGCTCTCTCCTGCGGCTTGCAAGGCTTGCTACCCCCTTCCTTTGAAAGTGGAGGATTTTTTCCTTTTCGAGAGTTGGGTGGGTGGGTGGCCAGCCAGGGCCTGCTCACCGTCAGCTAAGTTCCACCCCCAGCTCCTAGCAGCTCTCAGTCAGGCCAGGCTGCACATGCTGCCTCTTCTTGTCACCACCAGTGGGAGCCAGAAGGGTAAGTTTTTTTTGGGGGGGGGGAATCTGTTCCAGGCTGGGTGTGGGTGGTTGGGGACTCATTTGGGAGGGGCAAGAGCACCCCAGCTGGCTGCAGACCTTTTCCCTGACCGGCCTAGGCAGGCCGCAGGTAGCTGGGCAGCTCTGGTGTGGATGGCACGGACTCATTTGGGGTAGTGGCTGAGAGCACCCAGGCTGGCTGCAGCCTGCCCAGGCCAGCCGGGGAGGTTTTCCGTGGCTGGGCCACTCCAGTGTGGGTGGCAGGGACTCATTTTTTTTGGGGGGGGGGGCTGAGTGTGCCCAGGCTGGCCGAGGATCTTTTCCCTAGCTGGCCTCGGCAGGCTGCAGGTGGGTGGGCTGCTCCAATATGGGTGGCAAGGACTCATTTCGGGTGGGGGGGTGGGGTCTGAGAGTGCCCAGCCTGGCTGCAGCCTGCCCTGGCCGGCTGGGGAGTTTTTCCCTGGCCGGCCTAGGCAGGTTGCAGGTGGCCAGGCCCCTCCAGTGTGGGTGGCAAGGACTCATTTCAGGGGGGGGGCAGCACCCAGGCTTGCCAGATGCCCCTGAAGTTTATTTTATTTATTTATATTTATTTTTAAAATTTTCTACCCCACCCTCCCAGCCAAGGCCGGCTCAGGGCGGCTTACATAAAATCAGCATATGTTTGTAATAAAACAATTAAAACAAAGTTAAAACTAGTTAACAATAACACAGTAGGTGCTAGTATTGTTGCTGGGTCGGCGATGGCTACTATATTAGTTCTTTCTTCCCATAACCGGCTATTAGGTCTACTTTTGATGTCTTTCAGGCGGTTGGCACAGGTTGATGTTATAAATTCCAGGGGCTCCTATCCTTCAACAACTAGTTGTTAATGAAGTTGAATGGTGGCGGTGGCTCCAAAAGCCTGGCGGAAGAGCTCCATTTTACAGGCCCTGCGGAACTGTAAGAGGTTCCGCAGGGCCCTGATCTCTTCTGGGAGCTCATTCCACCAGGCCGGAGTCGCCACTGAGAATGCCCTGGCTTCTTTAAGACTCGGGAGGGCCAATCGGTTCTGGGCCCCTGAGTGCAGTGCTCTCTGGGGAATATGTGGGGAAAGGCAGTCTCTCACCAATGTAGGTCCCTGACCATAAAGGGCTTTACAGGTAAGAACCTTGAAACGAATTTAGTATGCTACCGGCAGCCAGTGCAATGCCTTTAACACAGGCTGAATGTGCTCCCAAATTGGGAGTCCCATCAGCAGCCTGGCTGCAGCATTTTGCACCAGCTGCAGCTTCTGGATTTGAGACAAGGGCAGCCCCACATAGAGAGCATTACAGTAGTCCAACCTCAAGGTGACCATTGCATGGATCACTGTTGCTAAGTCATTGTATTTGACGGGAACCAACTGCCTGATCAACCGAAGGTGATAAAAGGCCGATTTGGCAGTGGCTGCTACCTGGGCCTCCATCGTTAAGGAAGCATCCAGGAGCACTCCCAAACACCTGACCTCCGGCGCTGGCACCAAAGGCGCACCATTGAAGGTCGGAAGCTGGATCCCTACCCCCCGGACCGCCCTGGCTTAGGTAAAGGATCTCCGTCTTCGTTGGATTCAATTTCAACCGGCTCAGCCTAAGCCAACCAGCCATGGCTTGTAACGCCCGGTCTAGACCTTCAGGTTTGGAGGCAGACTGATCACCTAACAACAGATAGAGCTGGGTGTCATCCGCATACTGGTGACATCCCAGCCCATGCCTCCGGGCAATCTGGGCAAGAGGATGCATATACATGCTAAAGAGCATCAGGGACAAAACAGTCCCTTGAGGAACTCCACATTCTAATGGGTGCCTTTGGGATAGTTGACCCCCTAGTGCCACCCTTTGTCCCCGACCTCGGAGAAAGGAGACAAGCCACTGTAAGGCCAGTCCCTGTACCCCAGTGTCGGTGAGGCAGTGGATCAGTAGCTGATGGTCGACCGTGTCAAATGCTGCCAACAGGTCTAACAGCAACAGCACTGCTTTTTGGAGGTCATTCGTGAGGGCCACCAGTGCCGTCTCCATCCCGTGTCCCAGGCATAAACTGGATTGGAAGGGGTCTAGAATGGAAGTGTCATCCAAGAAGCCCAGGCAAGTTGGAGACCGGCCGATAGATGGCCAATTCGGCCAGGTCCAAGGATGGGTTTTTCAAGAGAGGGCGGACCACTGCTTTCTTAAGTGCCCCAGGGAACCGCCCCTCCGTAGGGCATCTCAAAATCCCTCATGGCCAGTTTTTTAAAAAAATATTATTTTTATTATTTTCTACATAAATCCTACAAAACTACACACTAACTAAAATTACAGCTATCAACGACCATATATAATAATTATTTTATTAAGTCAAAGCTTTTCTCTTATTCAGATTAAGAATAAAAATTCTATTCTATTATTTTGATATGCAAAAAATTTAAATTGTTGACTATGCAAGATTATGTAATGTAATATAAACACTTCTAAAGTTTAAGCTATTTTCTGCCTTTCGTTCCTCTCTTCTTGCTTTTATCGTCCCGGGGTGGTTGTGTGCTGCTGCTCCCAATTTTGATTCGGATTCTACTTCTGAGCTGGCATCTGCGGATGTTTCGTGGCTTTCCAAGCCATGTGAACTGTCCAATTCTCCTTCTTCTTCCTCTGGGTTTTTTGTATCCTTTTTGGGTTCCTGACGTCATTCCAAAAACTGCTTCACTTTGGTAAAATAGTCAATCTTTTCTTTTTTTGCCTTTGTAGTTGAACATCAAGCCTTCAGGTAGTATCCATCGGTAGGTAGTGGAATTTTCCCGTAAATAGGTGGTTAAATTCTTGTATTGTTTTCTCTTCTTCCTTACCTCAAATGGAATATCTTTTAGTATTCTGATGTCTTCTTCTTTAATTTTTAGTGTAGTCCCAGATGTTGCTTTCAGTATTGCATCTCTTATAGATCTCTTAGAGAATCTGACGAATATTTCACCAGGCAGGTTTTTTTCTTAATAAATTCTGAATATATCCGATAGATCATATCCATTTCACTTTGTAATACTTCCGCCTTGAAGCCTGTCATTGGTACAAGCGCTTCACTAAGGATTTCTTTCAGATTCTCAGATTTGTCTTCTGGTACACCTTGAAATCTCAACACATATGAAGTTTTTTTCATTTGTAGCTGCAAAAGTTAAGTTTTATCTGAAGATATTTCTTTTTCCACAACTTCCAGTCTTTGATCAACTGCTTTAGTCTTGTTTTCACTTCTTCTTTTATTGGATTCTTTTAGCAGAGGTCACAATGCAGTATCCAGCATGCCTGCAAAGTCAAAGTTCACTTCCGGTTTAGAAACTGGACGTGTTGAGCTGACAGTTCCTTGTTGAAGCTTCGCTTTTGCCGCCATCTTTTCAGCCCGATAAGACATGTTTTGTAAAAGTTCGCTTAAGTCTTTAGAAATTTAATCGCTCTAACGCCTTAACAGTCTGGCATTGTATTGATTAAAATCAGCCATCCTCTCGACCGCCGCCACTTTCTGCCCCCTCTAATGCTTTTAAATCTTTGCCATTTTCAAGGGGTGGGTAGCTTCCTCCCCCTCCGCTTTTTCTTGGGGGCACCTGGGTTGGCATCTTACTCACACTCCACTTCATCAGGTAAGAGAAAGTCTTTTTCTTTTTGCTGGGTAAGTTGCTCGCTGGTCCGGTATGCTCGTCTCATGCCCAGAATGGTACCAAGGCGGCAGGGACCTATAGGGGCAGGGGGGAGCCTCAATCCTTTGACCTCGGCTTTGGGAGAGGCACCCCCAGCGCCCCAGGCTGAGAGCCCCCTACAAGGGCTCCAGGTGGTAGGGCGTACGGTTAGGAGCAAGTCGTAAACTTCCTCTAGGCTGAGCAGGCCGAAATGTCATAGCCAATGTCCAATTCCCGAGCATTTGGTTTGCCTTGTGGCAGAGCAGTAATGGACTAAATTGTTCTAAATAACTGGGCTGGGCATGAGCTTGTGGATGCAATTGTGGCTGTATAATATTCTTACTTATTGGCTTTGATTGCCATCTCATAGGATCTCATAAACGTCCTACTCACTATTCCTTGTTGCCCCTGAACATGGAGGCTTTCTTTAGCTACATGGGCTAATCCAGCTGCAAGCACCCTCTTACCAATTAGTAAGAACACTGGGAACAGAAGCAACATATCTGGCATAACAAATCTGGTATACCATCATGTTGCCTTGAAGAAGGACCTTTATCTTGAAGTACCTTTACTTTTTTTTTAAGTATCTTTAAATGGATATTTAAATGCACATGTAAGCTGGCTCAGAGTCAATGCTTTTGGCTGTAAAGCATCCTGACAATTTGATAATAGTTGATAGGCCTGTGCAGTCATTGACGATGAGGAGTAAGAAGCCCCTTCTCTGCCTCTTAGTTGTGGGACAACTTGTGTTTGGATACTGCAACCAAAAAGGAAACTAGAACACATTTGGAGTCCAGTGGCACCTTTAAGACCAACAAAGGTGTATTCAATGTATGAGGTTACTAATCAACACCTGACGGAGCTAATTCGTACAGCGCTGACAACATACCAGCTGGATTTCTGACAACTCACAAGGCTTCTACTAGCAGCAGCAGCAAATAGCTGGTAAGTATCTCTAATTTAATTAATTTACATAGTTTCATCCATGTTTTGACCAGATACTAGATATCATTAGCAATACCTGTTTTTACCACTTTTGTTTTTCTGTTTTTACCACCTGGGGACTTTTGGGGGTATTATACAACCTGAAACTGATATTTTGCAACGATATTTCAATTCTTAATGAATATATGGTACATTCCACTAATTTTATCCTTACCACAGTCTTGTGAGATGGGTTAGTTGCTGTATAATTTAATCTAAGATCTCCTGGTAAATTTCAGTCTAATCTAAGATCACTCAGTGAGCTTCATGAAGGAACAGAGCTTTGAACCAAGCTTGTACCATTTAAAATAAACACTCTAGCCATTCTTCCATACTGGCTACAAAAAGGGAATGAACTAAAAAATTACAAACAAGCCACCGGGTTGTTTTTTTTAAATGATACTGAGTGACATACTCTGCTCCCCCAATGTGCCACAAAACTGAAGATTTCCTGGCTGGCATTTGGATGTTTTAACAAATAGTGGTTTGTTTCTGGCTTACAAACCAGATCTCAAATTATGAGTAATCCTGGTTTGTAGGCAAGAAACAAACTGCAGTTTATTAAAAATCTGTGATTTGTTTAGCACAACAGATTGCCAGTTAGTCTAAATAGGAAATCTTCAACCTTAGCACAACATACAAGGGGAAGACTTCCTGGCTTGTTTCTGTCCCCAGCCAACAATAGTTTTATTTGTGGCATCTGAAAGAAGAGTCCGTGGGCCCTAGTGTGTCAAACATATTCGTGTCTCCTTGAATCCAAAATGCTTTATGTAAGGCAATAAAATATTACTTGTACAAACTGACAAGCACTAGGAAAGAAAGCATGACATACTGACACAGTACCTAGCTAACTTATGCAAATCAGCAATTAGAGGATATTTGGATGGACGCAAATCAACCAACTGTAGAGAGAAGAGATTTCTAAACAAGAGAAATTTCTTAAAGGGTTTAAAGTAATCATAACACTTATATTTAAAACATTTTTAAATGGATTATTTTAGTAGCACGCAACAATTCAATGACAAAGTATTACAAGATGTTGTCCAGAGGCACTGCCTCTACTCTTGAGTAGTCCAAATAGTAGGGGCACCCCACTTTCTAAACTCAACCAGAGACCCACAAAACTCAGGCCACGGAAGACACTGCTGGTTCTGAAACACAGAGCAAACCATAGCTCTGGAAACAGGGTCTCCATTTTCAAGTGGCAACAAGGCAACTCTCAGAGCAAATCTGTAGTCTTCTTCCCCACCCAAGAAGATATGCATATGAAACAATGGAAGTTCCACCAGGTAAAATATCTACATATCTAAAGGCTATACAGAGGCCACCTGGTGAATAGCCCTCCTGTTTCCAGTACCTCACCCAGCCCTTTTATGTGATCCCATGTCTATGTGTGAATTCTTTGTCTCAGTAATTGAACTTCCTTGCTCCATCCCTCAGGATGCCGAGAGACAAACCAATCAAACATTCAAATTATTAACAATCCTTCCTGACAATAATCAGGTACCCATCTCCCATCTTTTGTCTATATCTGGGAACCTATTCAACTGCCTTGGCAGAACCATCAATGTACATAAAATCCATTCAGATAGCCACAGTACAGTCATCCAACACCTGGCTTCTATTGTTAATCCAGATTCTGCCTGTAATGATTCCATGTTTTGGTGTGTGTGTTCCTTTAAATGTTAGCTTGACTGCAGTAATGCAAGGAGGGCGAAAGGGAGAGATGAGTGTGATTTGATTGGCTGGTGACTGAGAGTGTGGGAGGAGGGATGTTCTGAGAGGAATCTGTGCGTGTGTTTTATGACAGAGTTCTGTGTATGTGTCTTTGGAAAGTGAAGTGTGGAAGAGCTATGAAGAGAGGCTGTGAGACTCTAAAAGTTTTGTGAGAGAGTCTATATGGCAAAGAAACAAGTAGTCTAAACTGTGTGGTTAGACAAATGTTTTATCTTGTGTGCCTAAGACAAAGAGCTTAGCCAGTGTGGCTACATATATAAGAGAGAGAAGACTATCAGCGTGGAATTTTGGTGTCTGAGAGACTGTGTGTGACACCCTGCCAGTTATATTTACAAGTTCCTTTTTTTCCAGAAACAGTTCAAGATAACCAGAAACCTATTTTGTTCTTTATTCAATAAATCAGTTTTTGTTTAAACATATCCCAGAAATCAGTACAGTCCTTTCTCAGGGCCACATAGTCCTCTGAAGTGCCCAGACCCCCCTGGGTCATGCTACCAAAAGAGAGAGAATTGGAATTCTTAATTCCCGGTGGCAGCAAAAACTACCAAGTTTATATACACAGAGGGTGGTTTAATGGAAAAGCAGTTCCCCCAAATAGCAAGCACGCCACACTGCCCCTCTGAAATCTCATTGGTCACATCTAGGTAGGCCTTGCCCATCCTGATGCCATGCACCCCTGGGACTCATCACTGGCCCAGGTAATCTTTTCTCTTCACCTGAGACAAGCCCCTCAAAACCTCCTATTAGTTTGCATTGGTCTCCAATGTCTATATCCATCCAGGCACATAGCCTCAGACTGTATGTCTCTGCCCGGATGCCAACTGGCAGTCCACCCCCGAACCTTTGGATTTGGGCCATAAATCTCTTCTTCATGGACCTCTGCATGTCTGGACAGGTAGTATCACCCTCTATTTAATATCAATTGTCTCTGCTTTCTTATTTCTGTATTGTGTGTGTGAATGCTTGATTATTGTTTGTATGCTTGAGAATATTTAATAAAGAAATCATTGTTTCAGCTACCCAATCTCTGTGTCTATTCCTGGGTTCTTGGGAATTCTGACTCCAGTATACGCAGGTCATAATCCACGTTATATGCCCATTGCCATTTTATATTCATAATTCCCCAAGATATTATTAAGAAATAAGGCAATTTGTCTAACAAAGAGTAGAAGTAGGTGGAACTCCTGCAACCAAAAGTCTGATTTTTTTTTGTAGATAGATGGCTAAAGTGGCTCTGTACAGCTACACAGAGCTTGCAATTGGGGCTTCCTTAAATACAAATACTTTCAAGATAATTTAAAGTGCCCTGTTTGAGTTTTTTGTTACCACACTTACAAATTTAGCAAAATTTCAAGGCAAGCAAAAATTGCAAAGGTAAAAATGCTGTCTTATTACTGGAATTAAACCTTGCATGTTTGCTTCTTGGTCCCTTTAAATAGCCTGTTATTCCTGCTTCATATCAACTTTTAATATCCCACTTAATATTTAATTTTCCAAATGAAATCATCACTTACTAATACCGTTAGCCCTTTTTAGTTAACATAAAATATTTGCTGTTTTGTTTGTTTCATTGCAGAACATGCATTTTAAAATAGTTAGGAGCTTAATAATTTATATTTAAATAGTTTTCCTAGCATTGGAATTCATTTGACCAATCCAGAGCAATGCAAAGATGCATTTCAAAGTATGGTTATTCTAATCTATTTAGTATGCACATTCTAATGCCAAGTAATTACACCGAGAGGCTTCTTCAATTGCCTGGCAGCACAAACCAAATTCCATTCTTTGTCTTATGCTCATTTTATCTCTCCCTGGCTCATAGAAAAGCCTTTATACCAGGCAGATAATCTGCTAGAGGCTCTTTGGCCCATCAAGGGACTATATGACTTACATTCACCATTGCCATATTTTCTAGGCACTTTCACAGGAGAACGTTTGCAGGAACACAGGAATTAGGGGGGTTTAAGTCAGATGTATGGAAAATATTGTTCTCCTCCACTGCCAGCATGCATCTCTAGTTTCAGTGTACCCCACTCTTCAAATTGTTCACCTTCCAGAACACCAGCTGGCAGGGGATTTACTTCATGCAATCCTATTATTTTTCTGTTAAGTGGCATTATATACATCGAAAGCCATTCTGAGCTCACAGAAAAACATTCTGTAAATGTCCTAAATAAATAACTTTCCAGAAGCTCAGTCACAGTAGACAGATGGAAACTTTGCTGTGAACTGCCAAGCAGCTCTTCCAACATGGCAGAATGGCTCTGACAAAGTAGGCTCTGGCTCAAGAAAAGCTGTGCCAAGATAAACTAGTTAAGTATTTAAGGTACCACTAGACTCTGTCATTTTGGATACCTAAGGCATTCACAATCCCTTGGTGCAACTACAAACATCTTACTGTTACCCCAGTAAGCTATCTTTTCCTGAACCAAAAGGGGGAAAAAATTAAGGGCTTGCTATTCACAAAGCAGAAGATGATTAAACAATGCTTTCTTCCATCATGGCCTGACTTTCTCAACCACTTATGGGTGGAAAGGAATCTTCTTCGTATGAAGGAAAATGAGAACATTCTAGGCCCCCAGACTGTTTTGTTACAATCTGACACAAGACTGATTTATCTTCTACCAGCACAGCCAGTACAGGAGTAAACCATAAAGTCATGTACCCGTGTACAGTTAAGTCATATAATAAAGCCGAATACATCTTTTCTGTTTTATTTTTGCAAATGTTACCATGGTTTCCAAGATTTCAAATCTACTTTACACTACAAATGAAAACCCATTATTTTAACAAAAACGGAAGACCTGATGTTCATAAGTTAGTAAGCACTCAACAATAGTTAATATCACAGGGTGATGCAGTACAGATTCCATTACATACCGAAGGAGTTACTCTAAAATAAATCTGAATTTTCTTAATTTCACTATAAAATACTACTTTCCTCCCAAAGGTCTTTTTGCCCTGTTTGATTTTTATATAGAATATCAGATTGCTTTTATTATGGAGACCCTCAACTGCTTATACTAAATTCAAGGTTATCTATTAAAGTTTGAGCCCAGTGGCCCTTTAAGATCAACAAAGTTTAATTCTGAGCATGCACACGTCTTCAGATACTTCATCAGTTATCTGTAGTTCACGTAAATATAGATGACATTGACTAAACTGTTAAGACTTAATGCTTGACCTTTGATTTTAAATTATACAGGTTTTGAACAAACAAAGATGTTCTTGGGGACAGATATAGCTTGTAGAAAGCATGGACTAGTTTCAAGTAAAAATTCTTGATCTGAAATGAAGCTCCCCATAGATTTTTATTTTGATTCTCAAATAAAACAACAACCCACCAACATTATTTTATTGTCTGAGGAAGCGCTTTCAGTGTTTGAAATGAATATCATTTCTAAATTTAATCTAGAAGATAAATATCTACACCTACTGTAAATTGAGATTTTGCTTGGTGAAACATTCTGCATTTGTGGCAATGCCTTATAATTCAAAAGTTACTGATTATCTATCCATAATGCAACTCAGTCCTGAAACACAAGTTAAGTCATGCAAAACAAAAGAGATGAAAGAAATAAAAAGAAATCCTTCAGTGTCAATATGGCCACCATCAGCTACCAAAGAATGCATTAAATCTCATTTTTTTCCCTCACCCAAAACTTATTTTTTTAAAAATCTTCTTGATGAACGCATAAAATAGACTAGTAAGCAGAACTATGGAAATCTTCAAGTGCAGCAGCATACTATTAACTAATCAATTAGATCACATACAAGAGGGGGACCTGCGATATTCACGGGGGGGGGGAGACAAGAG
>NW_015160897.1:97152-102831 GCF_001447785.1 Gekko japonicus | reverse complement strand
CGGCGGTGGCAGCGAGGCCGCCCGCCCGCCTCTGAGGCGGCGGCAAGGTCGGCTACAGAGCATTCGTGCGCATGCGCACGAACGCTCTTTCACTTTCGGGGGGATTTAAACATCCCCCCGATATTTTTTTTTAGTTTTTAGATTTTTGTGCACCCCTGGGGACTGCCCCAAGAGTGCACAAACCTCCCCCTCCCCCCCAAGTGCCCCCCGGAGCGCGGATTTAGCGGTCCGCACTTCGGGGGCAACTTGACTATTAGATATATAGATGAATCCCACAATTCACACTTTCTGGTATTTTCAGTTCATCACTCTAGTAAACCAATATTTTGTACCTTGTCTCATATCAGGTTTTTCAAGAAATCCAGCAAAATAGCACATTGGACAAGGATATGATGAAAACACTGGCCAGGGATATGGATCATCACCCTAAAGGGGAACAATTAAGAATATTATTAATACTTAACTAAGAGTTTATCCATTTCATTCAATCAACCAGTTAATCTCACACTTTGCAGCTTTAGTAAATCTGCAAAGCTCTGTTGCTTAGACACCTAATATTATGCAGTATATTTTAATGCTACTACTTTCTGTAAATAAAATTAAATACAGTAGATACAAAACCTAGTTAGTGAGAGAGAAGATTTAACCAACTTTCTCAAGTAAATACAGGGATACTTTTTTTTCTCTCCACTCACACGGAAATTACTGTTTTCAGACAAATATTTTGTTTACAATTGCATATACCGATTTGACTAACCATACTGTACTATTTCATTTTTGTGAGGGTAATAATCTATAGAAAGAATAGCAGAAAAGATAGGAAAACACTTTAAACAAATATTTCATCAGTAGAATGCTGATGAGATCTGTAGGAAACTAGTATCATCAATGGCGTTGAAATGGCATAAAATAATGGGACTAGATTATCAACATAATTATACTAGAAGAAAAAGTAACAGAAGCTAAACAATAAGAAACATTTGATATAAACTAAGCACTACAGTACTATACAATTCTTTTCCAGAATTCAGAAGCAAAGACAACAACTATACAGGAGTTTCAAAGGAGTCACTGACATAAATTTCATAAGTTTTTAATTTATTTAAAATATTTCCATCTTGCCTTACCTCCTCAGATTCAAGGCTACACTTGATTATTAGTTCTTAATAGTATCACCCCAGAGAGGTTTGAAGAAAATGTATCAAACATATATACAACCTTATTCAGTATTCTTGAAGGCAAGATCCGTTCCTTTGGTCCCCCAAGAACATTTATTCTAACAAGAATATGGTTTCTTTCTACTGATAAGCCATCAATCATAAACACTCTGCAATAAAATAAAATTTAATTACTTTTGAAAATAGCTGTCAGTCTACAAGAACTGTGTTCAAGAAGAGAGATATTCCATAGGGTCGTTAGCCAGTTCTCAACACAAATATTTCTGACAAAGCTATCAGAGTCCTGGAACCAGCAGTAGATATGGTGCTGCGACCAAGTGCAGAACGCATAATCCTTTTTATGTTCCAGCTGTCAATGTATAATGCCACCTGATACCATCATGATTTGCTTAGTTACCCTGGGCAAATGTATCAAATATATTATCACTTCTTAGAGAAAGTGGATACCAAGAGTGAGTACTAACTGAAATAAAGCATCACCAGAAAGGTACCAGGGATATAAAAATGCGCCTATCCCTGATAGGCTGAAGCTTCATTGGTGATCAAGTTTTAAAAAACAACAGATGACTCCTTTCATTCTCTCTCATGTAGTCAGGACTAGGGATGGGCACAAATCGTGAAAAATGGAGGTTCATGGTTTGGGGTTTTCATGAACCCTGAATGTCCATGAACTTCTCTATTTCACAAACCAGTTTGTGGTTCGGGAAGTTTGTGGGGGTGCAGCCCCATCCAGAAGTGGACTCCAGAGGCACTTAAATGCAATGGGAGCCTCCCACTCAGGACCCAAGTGAGCTCCAAAGGCATTTAAATGCCTTTGGAACTTACTTCTGGGTTGGGCTGCCCAACCAGAAGTGAACCCTGAAGGCATTTAAATGCTGGCCAGCCCGAAAGTGAGCTCCAAAGGCCTTTATAGGCCTTTGGAGCTCAGTCAGTTCAGGCCGCCCAATTCGACTGAGCTTCAAAAGCCTATAAAGGCCTTTGGATCTGTCATGATCTGGGCTGTGCCGCCAGAGGCCTAGTAGGCCCAGGGAGCCTGGCTAGCAGTAGGGGAGGCTGGGCCTACAAACCCCAGAAGGCCTTGGGAAGTTTTGGCGGCAATTTTGGCCAATAGGGAAGAAGAGGGCTGGGGAATAAAAGAACTGATGCAAGAGGAGAAGCTGTTTTTCTTCCCAGGGAACAGGGCCAGAAGGAAGGCTGCTGTGGGGAAGACACCCTCATCCTGAGGGAAGGGTGAGTAGACTAAGGCCACTTGAGATAATGAGCTAGGGACAGTATATTTAGATGTGTTAGGGCATTTGATTTCTTTTCTTTTCACCCACTTACAGTTATTATTCCTGCACCTTGTTTGTTTGACCTCCTATAAAATAAAACCATTTTCATTGTTCACTCTGCCTGGTCCTCACGCTCATTTTGGCTAAAAGGGAGGTCTAAAGGCTTGGAAGGATGCTCTGGGCCTTCTCAGAGGAGCCTGGAACCAGAGTGGTGGCAGCGTCAGGTGACACCCCATCTGAGCCATGACAGGATCTCACTCTGGTCGGACCCAGAGGTTAGCTCTGAAGGCATTTAAATGCCTTCAGGGCTCACTTCCGGTTGGGTGGCCTGACCTGGAAGTAAGCTCCAAAAGCATTTAAATGCCTTCAGAGCTCACATGGATCCTGGGTGGTGGGGTCCAATGGCATTTAAATGTCTTTGGATCTCACTTCCGGTTGGGCTGCCAACCGGGATGTAAATTCCAGGGGTATTTAAATGCCATCCAAACTCTCCAGCAAACCTCACAAACCTCCATGGAGGTTCGTGGGCAGATCATGAGGGGCAGTTTTCTCGAATCTCCGGTTCGGGAACCATGAACTGGCCTACTTCATGCTTAAACTGTGAGTTGTATAAGGGTTTATGCTCATCCCTAGCCAGGACACTTCATACTATATATGTTTAGCTATATAACATAAAATATGTGATATGTAGATAGAATGGCTGAAGGGATGGAACATAATAGCATATTACAACATCCTACTTTAAAGACTAGGATTCTATTCTTAATTACCAGCAGTCAGCCACCTAATTCATACCTAATAATCCCTAGCAAGAAAGGAGAGTTCTAGTTACAAGTTTCTTAACTCAAGACACCCATTAAAGGTTCACACATGAAAAATTGTAGCAGTACTAATTCCCAAAATAGAACAGTGTGAGTTAAGAAACTATGAATGGGGGGAGGGGTTTCCACAGAATTATGAATTGTGGTGGTAACAATATTTTGAATTGTTAGTACTTACGGAGAATTATCAGAAGTTGTGATGGCATTTTCTTTCTGTGCATCTAACAACATTTCTGATACCTTATACTGAGATTCTAAAAGCAGAAGTATATCTAGATCACAGCACAACACATTTAATAACCTGCAGGGCACAACAGATAAAAAAATTACAGAATATTAATTAGCAATCCAAAAAAAGTTCTAATTTGCAACAGATGAATATTTTTAAATTACTATAAAACAAGAAAAAAGTGGCAATTACTATGACTGTTTGCTTCTTGGCATGACCTTAAACAGATCTAACTTTCAATAGTTTTTTAATTCACTGGGAGAAGCTGGACGAAAACGAATGTGATTTGGTTTTTATATAGCTTTACATCGATTTATGGGGGGGAACCAAATACAAACGTTAGGAAATCATAACAACTCTGTATACAATGGAAATTCCTTTATAGTATGGTGACTCCTTGAATGTGAATGTAATGATAATCACCAGGAATAACTATTACCTGGCAGCAAACTCTTTTTCCTGAAAGCAGGTCTGAAAACTACATTAGGGTCATTTGAAGTTTCAATGACTTTCAGAGATGGTGGGCAGTTGTTCTTGAAGAGCCCTAATATATATATGTAAAACACAATTTGTCTATTGGGTACAGCAGCTCTAAGCAAACTAGCTTTTTGTTTCTGTCCTCATTATTATTTCAAGAATGGCACTATAATGAAATCTCCTATAAAGAGGAAGATATACATGAACAATTCACTCTCTTCTTTACAAATCTCTATAAAACAGAGCATTTAACGGAGGAAGAATTAAATGACTACCTCAAGGATACTTTAATCCCAAAATGTGCAAAGGAAGACAGAGACATCCTGAATCAAAACATTTCAATACAAGGAATTTCATAAGCAATTAAAAAAGTTTTAAAAAGGTAAAACACCGGGTCCAGGTGGCTTTACAGCTATGCATTATAAATGTTTGGAAGAAGAACTAATTTTTCCCCTTCAGAAAGTTATGAATCAAATAAGTGATAAACCTTTTGAACCTTCATGCAGCGGCAAGTTGCCGAACGGCCCCTCTGTTTAAGATCTTTAAAAGAGATAACTGTAGAACTGGCTATTTAGAGAAATTAACCAATCTTGACCTAAGAAGGGCATTTACAGCCCTCAGATTCCATGCCATTCCTTCAATGGTCTGTGTTGGTCGTTTTATGGGTTTACCTCTTGCCTTAAGAATCTGCCAATGTGGTTTGGGTGAAGTGGATGATATTGAGCACTATTTACTGAGATGCTCATGGCACGAATCACTTAGGCAGAGATTTATATACCCTATTTTACCTTTGCACAATGGATTCTCTAAACATGAGTTGGTTGTTTTTTTGCTCTCTGATATGGACGTATATGTTACCAGCAGAATGTCCCTGTTTGCTTTGGCGGCAAAAAAGATAAGATTAAGGTTAGGATTCAGCGCAAGTTAGTGAAGGGATAACTTAATGTGATGTATAAGGATTGTGTTTGTATTTATGCTTTGTTATGGCCAATGGCTAATACAATAAACTTGATGATGATGAATAAGTGATAAGAAAATATTACACCAATCGTGGCAAGAGGCACATATAACATTGATTCTGAAGGAAGGAAATGACCTGATGCTACCACAATCTTATAGACCCATACCTAATTTTAAGCTGTATTATCAAGCAGCTGGTCTAGTGCGGATTTCCAGTTCCAAAAATCCAAATGAAAGATTGATGAAATTGGAAACAGCGGATTTGACTGAAGGACTACATAGTTATTTTTGGATAAAACAAACAGGAAAATCACCAAAAATGCAATGTAATTATACATAGTCTATGGAAAATTTGGCAGCCTATGAAAAAAAGAATTAGCCAACCAATCTCATCTATTATGTCACCAATAGTTGAATATTATGAGAAACACGAGAAAAAAACTCTGATTTTATCATATACCAAGATATGATCAATTTTCAAGGTGAAATTAAATCCTGGCAGACGAATGAAGAGAAGTTATTGTAAGAACAGGCATAATCCACCAAACTTTTTCAATCAAGTTTATGGGACATTAGTTGCACCAGGGGTCTTTTCATAGAAAAAGAGCTGCAGGCGCTCATTAGCATATGGTATGCTAATGAACTAGTAGGCTATTAGCATAATAGCTCATTAGCATATGCAACACCACTTGACATCATCAGAAGTGATGTCAGAGGGGAAGCAAGAGAGGGGGGAAGGCATC
>NW_015160897.1:78316-96259 GCF_001447785.1 Gekko japonicus | reverse complement strand
GGGGCCGCAGCGCTCTAGCGCGGGCACCGGGAAGACAGCGATGGGCCGCAGCGCGGGGAGCTGGGAGCAGTGCTTGCGGCCCCCGCCATTTTGTCAGCTCCTGGGCTCCTGGAGTGGCGCTTCAGCACGCTCCGGCCCCAAAAGACCCCTGAGTTGCACTAGTGGATGGTGGAAACACTTTCTTTCAGAGAGGAAGAGCCACAATCATGGATACCCACTTGCAGTTTTCTTCAAGGCTGGGTGCTCTCACATGTAGCCTTTAATATTTATATTTAATATCATTATGAAACCCCTGAATAATATCATCCAGACCCCTGGAGTGACATGTCATAAATATACTCATGCATCTACAATAGAGTATAAACCACCCAGCCACACAGCTGTTAATGTGAGCAGAGCTCCAACTACCAACAGGAGCTGAGCACTGTATAACTTATGGACCAAAGTTAGTTGACTCTATCAGAATATGGTTGATTGGCACGTACACTCTGTAAGTGTTAATGCCTCACCTCCATGTTAAATGTTATAATTACATCAGTCAGTATTGCACCAAATAAACTATGTTCTTGTTCTCTTTTTAAAAACCCTCCTATCCCCTCTTTCAAGTTTACTTCAGCTCTCAGTTATTTATAATCAAACCAAATTCTACCCCAGAACAACATACTTGTTGGTATCCCCAGCGCAATGGAGAAGCAGAAAAGTGTCAAACCACTTGTAGGGTTTGGTGAGGTGAAGTTATAAAAGGACTGTTACACAAAGAACATAACACCACCCCAACTCTACATTACTTTATCTAAGCCTCCAGATGCTGCTGACTCTAATTCTGAACTGACATCTGTATGCAGTGATAAGTCTGTACCTTCAGCCTCTTGGACAGACAAGAAATGAAGTAAAATTTAAATTAAATAAAATTAGGTGAATGGGGATAAACCAACTGAAACTGAATCCCTAAATATAAATACACATTGATGGGGTCCGAACTGGCAGAGACTGACCAAGAGAGAGATCTTGGAGTCGTAGTAGATAACTCAATGAAAATGTCTAGACAGTGTGTTGTTGTTGTTCAGTCGCACAGTCGAGTCCGACTCTTTGCGACCCCATGGACCAGCTCCCTCCAGGCCTTCCGGTCTTCCGCCATCCTCTGAAGTTTGCTCAACTTCATGTTCGTTGCATCGATGACACTGTCTAACCATCTCATCCTTTGCCGTCCCCGTCTTCTTTGACCTTCAATCTTTCCCAGCATCAGGGTCTTCTCCAGTGAGTGCTCCCTTCTCATTTGGTGGCCAAAGTATTTTAGCTTCAGTTTCATTATCTGGCCTTCCAGGGAACAGTCAGGGTTGATTTCTTTGAGGATTGACTGATTTGTTCTTCTTGCAGTCCAAGGGACTCTCAAGAGTCTTCTCCAGCACCATAGTTCAAAAGAATCTATTCTTCTGCGCTCGGCCTTCCTTATAGTCCAACTCTCGCAGCCATACATGACTACTGGGAATACCATTGCTTTGACCATGCGGACTTTTGTTGGCAGGGTGATGTCTCTACTTTTTATCATGCTGTTTAGGTTCGCCATCGCTTTCCTCCCAAGGAGCAGACTGCAATAAAAAAGGCCAAGGCTATGCTGGGGATTATTAGGAAGGGAATTGAAAACAAATCAGCCAGTATCATAATGCCCCTGTATAAATCGGTGGTGCGACCTAATTTGGAGTACTGTGTACAGTTCTGGTCACCACACCTCAAAAAGGATATTATAGCATTGGAAAAAGTGCAGAAAAGGGCAACTAGAATGATAAAAGAGTGATGAACACATGGAATTCACTTCCACAGGTGGTGGTGGCGGCTACAAGCATGGACATCTTCAAGAGGGAATTAGATAAGCATATGGAGCAGAAGTCCATCAGTGGCTATTAGCCACAAGGTATAGATAGGAACTCTCAGGCTAGGGCAAGTGATGCACCGTATTCTTGGTGCTTTGGGGGGGGGGCAACAGTGAGAGGGCTTCTAGTGCCCTGGCCCCACTGCTGGACCTCCTGATGGCATGTGGTATTTTTGGCCACTGTGTGACAGAGTGTTGGACTAGATGGGCCATTGGCCTGATCCAACATTGGCTTCTCTTATGTTATTATGTTCACTTAACCACTACACCAAGCTGGCTCTGCTATCAATCGCATTCTATTAAAAAACAAAGCATACATACCTTTCCACCCTTTTTAACTCTGCTGACCTGGCCATACCAATCCAGGCTTTCATAACTTCTAGACTAGATTACTATTATTTATCCTTGAAAGTAATCTAGAAACTGCAGTTTGTGCAGAATGCTGCCGTTCAGCTGTTAGCTGGGATAGAGAGATATGCCCCTCATACCCTTTCTTTACATTAATTATATTAGCTGCCAAAAATTTCTAGGCACAATTCAAGATATTGCTTTTAACCTTTAAACCCCTTTACCATCTGGGGCCCTCAGTGCTGAGGACTGCTTCTGTATAGACCCACCCACCAACTTAGCCCAATTTGTGCAGGAAGCACCCTGCTATTAGGAGGTGCAATTATTCTGTAGATCTGTGGCACTCTCAGTGATTGCTCTCGGCTTATTGTATGGTTTGCCTGATAACGAGACAGGACACCCTTTCTAGCTCACTTCTGCAAACAATGGAAAGTTATATTGTTTCAGCAATCTTTTCTTGGCTGAGTTCCAAAATAGAGTCAATGATTATTGTACAGGCCTGTTTCTGGCAGCAAGAATAACAGAATTTGTTATTATTAGCTGTAATAATCTAAACTTGGTTTTACTGGTATTCTGTATACTTTATTTTTGTTTGTAAGTAGTTTGGATGCTCAAAATGGAGGGCTAATTTTTAAATAAATAAATAAATAAGCTTGTTTATCAGATTTCCAAATGTTTTTAAAAGTATAGTGTAGCTACAGCCTTCCCTCCTGCCATATCTGCACTGAAACCACAGCATGAAAGACTAATCTAACTCTCCCTTCCCCTCACAGTCGGGAACCACTTCCCAGTCTGTTGTTAACACTGGAAGATTGGGGGGGGGGAACCAAACAGGTAGAGCGTTTGCCCCCCCCCCCCTGGCTTTGTTGTTGTTCAGTCGCACAGTCGAGTCCGACTCTTCGCGACCCCATGGACCAGATCACGCCAGGCCTTCCTGTCTTCCACCGTCCTCTGAAGTTTAGCCCCCAGGGCTAAAAACAGTCAAAGGTGGTTTCAGAACAAATTTAGAGTCCAGTGACACCTGTAAGACCAACAAAGGTTTATTCAAGGTATGAACTTTCGTGTGCATGCACACTTTGTCAAATATCAGTCAGCAAAACCACATCAGGGATGGTTAAACCCCTTTTGCTCCTTCTGTGCTGCAGCCCAGATCTGAATAGAAGAATCCTATAGGTACAATTTCCATTTTTTTAAAGAAAGTGGAAAGATCTGATCACAAATCCTTCAGTGTCTTTTACAATTTGTCCCTAAAACTCTCACTAAACTTCTGACTTAACAGAGGTAAAATATCTGATTAGTGTGACTTGCATTTTAATAAGCCTAAGAAATAATCAACATGTTAATTATTTAGGTGGCAGAACTGGTAGACACAGTCCCCAGATGTATAGTATATAGCTGCTGTATCCGAAAGGGAAAGAAAGAGAAACAACACACAAAAGCTATCTTGCTCCTTTGCCTATGCTTTTGAACCAGCCCCCAATATATCACTCTCTCTTAAATGCAAGAAGGTTAAACTGAACTTTTTTTGATTTTCTCATCTGCAGTACAAACAGTACCAGCTAACCACTATAATCAGTAATTGTTTCTTTTACTGAACTGATATTATGCAAGAGTACCCACAAGCTGCCATTCCCTGGTCTGTTCCTTCTGAGAGCCCTCATAGAAGAGCTCAGGGAAGAAAGCCCAACTATTCCTCCCCGAGTCAATAATTGATTAGATGCAATTTTGTTCCCAAAAACTTCTTAAAGGAACAGGTTCAAGAAATTTGCTGTTCCATTGTGAGCCATGTTCCACTGGGTCCTTGTGGATGTCCATGCTGGGCTCCATCAGTTTTAACTATTAGTCAAAATGTCTTATAATGGATCAAAATCTCTTGCTCTATTATCTCAACAGATTTTGATCCATTATCAATCAGAATAGTAGAACGCTCTCACCATTATGGAGAAAACTGGACAATAATCTGCAACATTTACTACAAATATAAGGACAAAAGGTGTTAAGAAACTTTGAACAGGAGCATTAGAAAGTTAATTCCCAATTACCTCTGCCCTTTACAAAGAGGCATAAAGAAAATAATCCTCTGCTACTTCCTTATGCAAGAAAATGACTATTTTCACATCATTTCATTTTGTTGATATAAATTAGCTATATGATGGCATATATGGCATTTTACCCAGTTACTTCTTTGGGTGTATGTGCATTGTACCATAAATTTAACATAATATGGAAGTATAGACCCTATTTTACTTTTCAGGTGGCCTCTCATAAACAAATCTACTGAAGTCAAGACTGTAATAATTATTTTTATGCCTGACAACTTATTCATGAGTATTTATGCTTTATTCATAAAATTACTCTCTGCAATTCAGACAAGAGCTCATTTGTCACAGTATTTCAAGGAATATAGAAAAAAACTAATAATATAAATAGAGAGAAATTTAATATGTTCACAAAGATTTATGGAACAAAAGAGATCCTCATATTTTTATTACTTATGATCATATCATTCTAAAACCATTTTACTCTGAAAAGCTTACAATGAATTACTTATGAATAATCATTTTGGAAAAACAACATTAAGGTGCATTCAGAAATCAGTGATATCAGAATAATTTTTTTCTTATACAGAAGTCCTTTTACGCATAAACATTTAGAAAAAACAAAACAGCCACTGGAACTAAACATGTTAACCCATTAAACCAGCCATATTTCCCATCAAATTAATCATATTTAATTCCTTCGCAAAAATGGCATGGAAATGAACACATTACAGAAGCATATCATCTGTGTAATGTAAGGGATGGCCAATGGTTATCTTTTTATACCACGTTCTGGCACTTAAAGTCTTAAACTGTCCATTTCTACTCACATCCATCAGCCACTGGCCCCTCTACCTCCCATGATCACACTATGTGAATGCAAGCAGCCTGATTCTCAAAGGAACCTAATCAAGACTCTTTTCTAGAACTGCTTGGGACCCCAAACACTCCAGTCATGATTGACAAACAGTGTTTCCAGGACAGTAATTAGGTACTCCATACAAAACCAGCTTGCCCAGTACACTCATCAAATACCTGATCTAGTGGAATGCCATCATTCCCCATTAAGCAGCTCCCAGGTGCTGGAAAAGACTCTTGAGAGCCCTTGGACTGAAAGTAGATCAAATCAGTCAATCCTAAAAGAAATCAACCCTAACTATTCCCTGGAAGGCCAGATACTGAAGCTGAAGCTCAAATACTTTGGCCACCAAATGAGAAGGGAGCACTCACTGGAGAAGACCCTGATGCTGGGAGAGACTGAAGGTAAAAGAAGAAGGGGACAGCGAAGGATGAGATGGTTAGACAGTGTTATTGATGCAATGAACATGAAGCTGAGCAAACTCCAGAGGACAGCGGAAGACAGGAGGGCCTGTCGCGATGTGGTCCATGGGGTCGCCAAGAGTCGGACTTGATTGTGCAACTGAACAACAACAGCAGGCTGCATATGAGTCAGATTACCACACTAGAGTCCCAGCACATTCCTCAGTCACCTGCAGAGAATGGACCGTTGGACACTTACAGTGAGGGGTGCTTTTCTTCTGAGAAAAGGAGGACATCTTTGGGTGCTTCCCAATGTCCAATCAGGGAGGCAGGAACTAAATTCTTCCTCTTCCTGTCTGGCGTGTGGGACACCCCCTATCTTCAGTTCAGGTGACTCCTCACAGCAGTAGAGTGTAAACTTCCTACCAACACTAATGAACTCACAGAACAAGAACAAACATTAACCGCCAACGGATACTAACAGAGAGTATCAGAAGAGTAAGAGAAAAAAGTGACAGAAGAACATGCAGCAGCAGAGAAAAGGAGAAAATGAAGACTGAGGGAGGGCAAGATGTTCTCCTTTCCTCAGAGGAGAAGGACCCCTCAGTGTCCAAAAGTCCATTCTTCCTCTGAGGCGGAGGACATCTTTGGGCACTCCCAAAGCAGTGCTTAAGATCCGGGTGGGATGTCGTCTTAGTCCGAAACCACATGCTGCAGCACTCTTCTCCCGAAGGCAGCATCTGCTGATGTGTACAAATTCAGCTTGTAGTGTCATGTGAAGGTGGAGAGCAAAGACCAAGTTGCAGCTCTGCAAACCTCTTCTACTGAAGCATTCTTGAGGAAGGCCGCATTGGTGGCAGTGCTCCTGACTGAGTGTGTTGTTATGCCCTGGGGAATATCCAGGCCAAGAACCCTGTAAGCTTCGACAATGCAGGTTTTAATTACTGAGCCAAAGGCTGCTGCAGACATTTTCTGTCCCATGTTGGGGGCTGAGATATTGATGAACAGCGAATCTGTTCGACTTAACAGCTCTGTACAAACCAGGTGCGTCTTAAGCACCCTTTGAACATCCAGAGTATGCCATGACTTCTCCCTGGGGTGCTTAGGAGATGTGCAGAAAGATGGTAAACAAATTTTCTTTGTCCTATGGAACTTGGAAGAAACCTTTGATAGAAATATAGGATTGGTGCCAAGCACCACCTTGTCCTTGTGGAAAATACAGAGTTCAGATTTAATTGACAGGGCGCTTAACTCTGAAATCCTCCTGGCCGAGGTAATGACCATGAGGAAACTGATCTTCATTCACAACCAACAAAGGGGTATTTCCTTGACTGGCTCAAATGGTTGCTTAGTTAAGGCCAACAAGCCCCGAGTGAAGCCTCCACGTGGGAAACCAGTGGGAAACTTTTGAGGGAAGCGCCACACAGAAAGTGTCTAACATGAGGATGGTTGGATAAATGAAAGTCGTCCACCAGCGGTATGACTGTGGCCAGAGCTGCCACCTGTTTCTTGAGCATGGTTGGTTTGAGGCGCATTGTAAGACCATCCTGGAGAAACCCCAGTACTGCTTCCAATGGAGTATGAAGCTCATCCACGGCTTTTCTCTGACCCCACTCTCAAGGGAATTGCCGAACAACTTCTCTCCTTGAAAGGGGTAGGACAAAACAATGTTCTTGGAGTGAAGATCTGCTGGCCAAAATAGTCATCTGGCTACAGCTGCTAAGGCTATTGCCCTAGAGGTAAATGTAAGAACATCCAGAGATGCATCTGCTGTGAAGGTACTGGTTTTCAGAACCCTAGAAGCCCCTTCCAGAAGACACCTGTTGTTTTCTGGGAGAAGCTGAATCATTTTCCTCATCCAAAGAATAGAAGAAATGGCTGAGGCCCTGATGGCCTCATGGACCTTTTTTGACAAAGTTGTCTCAGACCATGCCTTGTCCGTCCTCCGACAGAAGGCCCGAAGACTGAAAGGCAGCCACTGGTGCGTCGACTGCGGGAACCTGCAACATCTCATGAACAAAGGAAGGCAGAGTATACGTTCTTTTAACCAACTGTGGGAATTGCCAATAGGCTGCTGGTTTAGACCATTCAGCCCTCATTTGTCATTCAAAATACTCTGGGAGGGGAAAGACCTTCTCTGAAGAGACATACTTTGGGAAGAACTCCTGCATTCCCTGGGCCTTAGACCTGGAAGTCCCTGGCTTAGCCTTTTTCTCTCTGTGGGTTCATGGAGTTGAAGGGCAGACACAGTCTTTGATAATAAATACTGATAATCTTCTGGTTTGAAGAGGTAGATTGATGGCTCAGGCACAAACACCTCTTCCTCCTCCTCATCTGATAAAAATTTCCTCTCCTCTTTGCTCTCAGATTCACTGTCTATCAGCAGGTTACCTTCCCAGTGAGGTTCCCTGTCTCCATTCCCCTCCAGGGGTCGTTTTTGGACAGCTTTAGTTGGCCGTTGCTTCCCCTTGGGAGAATGACTGGGTTCCTGTCTGGGGGTGGGGTGGGGTGGGGAGCCGTGTCTCATGATATTTGGGGTAGCAGATTGACAAATGTTATAAATTTCCTCCCTCATGGCTTGCTTCATTAAGGAGATTAAATCAATGGGTGTATTAGGTGCCCCCGGTACGTTGTGCATCTGCAGTGAGTTGGGCTGGCAGTGCTTGACCACAAAGAGAAAAGCCTGCACCAAAGTCTCCCACCAGGAGGTTGGCATGCTCTAATTGCAGGGCCGTTTCGGAGCTGAGGAGACTCCCAGACTGATTTCCTGCCACTTCTGTGAGGAGAAGATGCACTGCCTGTGCCTGCCTGACAGGGAGCTGGGTTTTCTTCAGGCTCCTGCAAGGCGTGGACGTTTGGCGGTCTTCTGCAGTGCTGTAATGGCTGACTAACTGTTGGCAGCACGCACAAGCTGTGAAAGCATGTCTGCGCAAGGTCCCTAGCCCCTAGCAGCACGGCTGCCGCGGCAAGATCTTCTTAGTCGAGGAAGCCATCCTGTCCTCTGGCTTCTATCGAGTCCGTTGACTCTCAAAGGACTCCTGGGTGATCTAAGAGCTGCTGCTGCAGCTCTAGCTACCCTAGAATAGAAAGTGAGCACAGAGAAAAACATTAGTAAAAGAAGGAACCAGGACGTTGGTATAGGTGAGAAATGAAAGGTAGGAAAGGAAGTTAGTGAGGAAGAATGAGAGTAAAGGTGAAATTAAGCAATTAAGAAAAAATAGTAGGAAAAGCCTGCTAGTGAGCTGCTCTCCCTCTGAGGCAGGAACAGAACTGAAGATAGGGGGTGTCCCACATGCCAGACAGGAAGAAGAAGAATTTAGTTCCTGCCTCCCTGATTAAACAGTGGGAAGCACCCAAAGATGTCCTCCACCTCAGAGGGAAAAGTGAATCCCCATAGGGAAAAAAAACCCACAAAAATGTGTTGTGGGGTTTTCCTGTCTTCTTCCTTCTTCCTAAGGGCTTTTCTTTGGTTTTTCTTTTTTTAAAAATACTTTATTTTCATTTTAAATTGAAAACTAAACACAACATAAACATATTCCATCGTTACTAATACAGATAATCTTCCATTCCTTCATTTCCCATTCTGTTCATATTACATTTTGTCTCTCTTTTATTTTTGTAGCCATGCATACATTTTTGCCCAATATTTTGCAAATTCCTTTCATTTTTATCATACATAATAAATGTTAGTTTTTCCATTTCAGCCACTTCAAATATTTTACAAATATAGTCTTCTTTTGTTGGTATCTTTTCATTTTTCCAATATTTTGCAAATGAAATTTTGCAGCAGTTAATAGATGCATAATTAAATATATCTCTGATTTTTTGTAAGTTTCAGGCAATAAACTTAATAAAAAGATTTCTGGCTTAAATTGTACTCGTACTTCCGTTATTTCTTCCACAGCTTCTTTTATTATATTCCAATACTTTTTTGCTTTCTTGCATACCCACCATGTATGGTAAAAAAGTACCCATATTTTGTTTGCACTTCCAACAATTTTTAGATATTTTTTTACAATTTATTCAATTTGTCCGGGGTAATATACCACCTATGAAACATCTTTATTATGTTTTCTTCATAATTACTTGTTTTGACATATTTTGTACTCCTTGACCACATCTTAGCCCATTCTTCTAAAGTTATATTACGTTCAATATTTTGTGCCCAGGCTATCATTGGTGGTTTCATCCACTCGTCTTGCATTTTATATTCAAGTAAAAAATTATATACTTTTCCAATAACGTTATAGTTGTTTTTTATATTTCATCTAAACCATTATATTTGTTGTAGAAGCTAATTTTTTATTTTTTGTCCATCTTGAATTTAATTGTGTTCTCTCCCACCAAGTTAGGTTAGTATTATGTTTTTTCATCTCCTCTTCCATTATTAGATTCCCATTATTATCCAGTAAACCCAGATATCTCCATTTAGGATATTTTACATATAGTGTTGGGATATTTTCTCATAATGTATATTTTTGACTTCTTTCCAAATTTTATATAAAGTCCCCCTTATCCAATGTTGCATAAATTGGCTGGGTGATGACCCATTTTGATACCATAAATATTTATGCCATCCCATCATCAGGTCATGGCCTTCCAAAATAAGTAATCTATTATTTTCTAAAATAATCCACTCCTTGATCCAGCTCATTACTGCCACCTTATAATATAATGTCCGATCCGGATTTTCAGGCCTCCTCTTTCTTTAATATCTTGCAAATATTTTAATTTTATCCTCGGCCTTTTTCCTTGCCATATAAATTTTCTAATCAGCTTATCTAGCTCTCTAAAAAAAATTGGTTCATTACTGGAATAGTTTGAAAAATAAATATTATACTTGGCAACACATTCATTTTGACCGTGGCAATTCTGCCTAGTAGGGAGATTTGTAGGTCTTTCCATTTCTCTAAATCATTCTTTATTTCCGTCAGAATTTTACTATACTTGTCTTTAAAGAGCGTGCTGCACCTTTTCGTAACATATATACCTAAATATTTCACTTTCTTACAGACTTCGTAACCTGAAATTTTCTTGATATAATCCGATACTTTAACATCACAATTTTTTGTTAATATTTTGCTTTTACTTCTGTTAACTTTAAGGTCAGTTACCTTATTATATTCCTGTAATGTTCCTAATAAAAAGCCTATTGAAGTTTGTGGTTCCTCGATAGTATACACCATATCATCAGCAGCAAATGCCAAAACTTTTAACTCCTCCTTCCTTATTTGTAATCCTTTACTCTGTTTATTCTCTCTAATCCTATCTAACAGTGATTCCAAAGCAAATATAAATAAAAGGGGGGACAGCGGACAACCCTGTCTCAACCCTTTACTAATTTCAATATTTTTGTTACATCGCCGTTTATTAATATTTTAGCCTGTTGCTTATCGCATATTGCTTTAACCATCATTAGAAAAATTTCTCCACATTCATATATTTTCAATTTTTCTAATAAAAATTCTCAATTAATGTTGTAAAACGCTTTCTCAGTGTCAATAAAGAGCATAGCCATACTCTTTTCTGTATGCAATTCATAATATTCTAACACATCCAATATTATTCTTACATTATCCTTTATTTGCTTCTTGGGTAAGAAGCCTGCTTGGTCTTTAAAAATAATTTGAGATGAGACTTTCCTTAATCTGTCTGCCAATATATATTTTTAAATCCCCGGAGGGATATTTTTATTTTTGCAATACACTACAAACTACAAATAAAATATGGAGGAAAGGGACTACATCTAGGGACAAAGAAAAGGTAACCACACTATACTAAAACCCCAAGAGGAGGAGATCTTATCCCTGTTAGTGAAAGTGTTAGTAATATAAGTGTTAATAAAACAATATGCTTGTAGAGTTCTTGTTTGTCTCAGCTTCAATGTTAACATGTTAATTTGTTAGTTGTTATGAGAGAGCTTTCTGATCATCTTCTTATTCTTCACTTCACAAGGCAATTTTCAGAGTCCTTCTGCCTTTACTTCGGGTTTCTGTCTCTAAAGTCATATACTACTCTGGCTGCCTCTGCACCGGTTTCCACAGCAGAGTCCTCCTCCGTTCCAGAGGTGGCAAAGTCACTTGATTTCGTTTCTTCCTCTTTGGAATCTTCCTCCGTTCCCAGCTGGCGTTGCAAAAATTCCTTGGCTTTAAAGGTGGAATCAATCTTTTCTCTTTTATCATTGATCTTGAAGATAGCACCCTCCGGGATCGCCCACCTATACGAAATTCCATTAGTTTGAAGAAATTAAGTCCTTATAGTTTTTCCTCTTTTGACAAATTTCAAATGGAATGTCTTTTAAAGTTTTAATGATTAAATTTCCCATTTTCAGTGGAGTTGCTGATGTCGCCTTTAAAATAGCATCTCTTGTCTGTCTTCTTGAGAATCTGTCCACAATTTCTCCAGGCAGGCTATTTTTTTTAATATAACTGGAGTAAGCCCTATAAGGCATCTCCATCTCTTTAACCAGTTCATCTGCTGTTAAGCCTATTGCTGGAGCGATGATCTCGCTAAGTATCTTCCTCAGATCCTCCTTCTCTGCCTCAGGATCTCTCTGGAATCTGAGAATCCTATTGGTTTTTTCCATCTGCAGCTGTAACAAACATTTTTCTTTTAGATTTTGCTTTGTTTCCACTTCTCCCATCCTTTTCTTCATTTTCTTGCTTGTGGTGTCCAACTCCTTAATTTTCCCAACTGCCTGCTCTACCTTCTTCTCTGTTTCTTTCAGTTGGAGCTGCTAAGATGCAAAGTTTTTATTAATTACAGTCAGTTGCTGGTTAATACCATTGAGTTGCTCCATCACTGGCTTGAGCATATCCGCTAGCATTTTCATGACATCTGTTCCCTCCTCCGGTTTTGGGCTCTGGCTGCCAGGTGGTTTTGTTTTCACCATTCTTTGCACGGCTGCCATTTTTTATGATTTGTTTACAGTTTCTGACGCTTCCCTCCGACTCTAAAGATCGCTCCCACGCTGTCAGCAATCAAGTAAGCCTCTCAAAACACACTCGCTGTTTTCCCTCCCCCTCCCCCTTCATCTCGCTTAGCAGTCTTTTCGCATAAGAGGCGTCCCTCTTTGCGATGCGCTTTCCCACGGGGGGGGGAATTTGCTTTTTATAGTCGTCTGCTTCGTTTGAATTCACGTTCATTGTCGGTCAGGTTCTCTGACTTCGCTTGCTTCAACGCTGTTCCGCTCTATCTCCAGCACTTGTCCCGGTCAAACCAGCTTGTGCCCAAAGGCCATGCAGCAGCCGCGGAGGGGAGCCTCAATTCTCCAGCTTTACGCCATCGAAGAGGCTACCCCTCAAAAGTCCTGGAGCCTATCCTATCCTGGTGTGCGGATCTTTCCCCCACAGTCCTGAAAGAACGTCGGCCATCGCTGCTCCATAAACCAGAAGTCTGTCTGCCAATATTGTAGCAAATATCTTATAATTTTCCACGCGTTCTGTCTTATCAACCATCCTCTAGCATAGGCCTTAAAAGTATCCCATACTATATCACTTGGAACTTCTGGTTGCCAATTATGCTTTAAAAATGCAGAAAATTCCACTCTTGATTCCACAATGTTGCACATATTAGATTCCATGTCAAAAATGAAGTCAAATGAGGACGAAGTTCTTGTATTTTATTGTAATGAAATACGGAAAACAGTTAGGCCAAAGGACCCATCAAAACTGATTGCTTTCTTCTCAGCATAATCAGGAAATATGCCTCAGTTAATAAGAAAACAATTAGACCAAATAGTTAACCAAAAATTTACAACTTTCTTCTTTTTCTTCTTCATCTTCTTCTTGAGCATATTCTGAACATAATCAGGAAATACATACAGTTAAATACTTAAAATGACATCATCACACCATCACCATGGGAATAATATTCAAAAAGCATAATTGGTTACAAAAATTTAAACGATATTTACATAAAAATCTCCTTATTGGTCAAATGTAAGAAAGGTGTGTCTATGCAATAGCGTCACATATTTACTTGACATGACCTAAGGCATATCGGCTAAAGCTTGTTCTCACCTAAACAAAAGTATTCATTACTGATACGAGACTAAAATCTTATCTGACCCAGACATTGAAAGGTTTGCCCTAAGAACTACAGAATCATGAACTCTGTACCTATTATGTTGTCTGCTAACAATATCAGACCTACAAGAGGAAAGCCTTCTATATAACCAGCCTTTCTAACATCCTAATAAAATATTACTTAAAGAACAAATCTATAAAAACCAGAGAAATATGAATATGAACAATCAAGAAGAAATAACCTATATATAAAAATCATTATATTCCCATTCATACTACAACAAGAAACTTTTCATCTTTAAGAAGATTTATATTCATTGTCCACCTATTTTTCTTTGGCGTGTCCATTAAAGTCAACATATCCGGATTATGGCCTGCAAAGGAGGCTGGTAGTATATCTACTTCCCATATATCATTTACCATTGATGTCGATGTCCATATCATATCTAGCCTCGACCAAGACTTATGTCTGGCCAAGTAAAAAGTAAAATCCTGAGTAATATGGCAGCAGAAGACTTTTTTGAAGATTGGAAAGACTTAAAAGAATATCTGGAAAAATACTGGGATGTGAGAGACAATTTATTTTGCTTTGATAACTATTGAGTATAGAGAATTGGGAAAAAAATAAGTTACCTGTGGAATATGTAAAAGATAAAGAGGAGTACTTAAGAGTAACCTAAAGATTATGCAGGAGGTTGTAGCACTGTGGGAAGCCATATATAGGGGGGGGAAAGGGAGGAGGATAGGATATAAAGGGATAAGAACTGTAATACTAATGTTGAACTTTGTTGAATATATCCTAAAAATAAAATGTTTACAAAAAAAAAAGTAAAATCCTTTTTATTTATGTTCTTTGTTCTCCACGAGTCAATCAAGGATAATTCTTCTGTCAGCTTAAAAAAGGATTTTGGTAACTCATTTCCATGCTTACTCTTCTTCAACTCCTTTTTCCTATCTATTAAGTTATCAAAGACCGCATTAAAGTCCCCTAATACCCAGAGTTCTTCAAATGATTGTTTAGTTATCATTTCTCGTACTTTTCCGAAGAATGCATTCTGGTTTTGGTTAGGGCCATAAATGTTTGCAATTAAAAAGGTTTTAGTTTTCCTAATTATTCGGACTATTAGTATTCTGCCATCTTCTGATCTGTATATTAACTCTGGATTAAGGGATTCCTTGACGTAAATGGCTACTCTTTTTTTTCCCTTTCATCCGCAGCAATAAACACTTTTTCTAAAAAAAAATGTCTAAATACTTTTGGTCTTTTCTTATAATGTGCGTCTCTTCTAAGTATACCACTTCAGCATTAAACATTTGTAGTTGTTGGAAGATACGATTTCTTTTTTGTGGTGCATTTAGTCTGTTTACATTAACTGAAAGGATTTTCAGTTTGTATCTATCCATCATTGTCCTCTTCTGTCGCCTCCTTTCTCTCCTTCTCCTTCTGGCATGTTACCACTTGTAATGGTCTTATTTCTCTTCTCTGCCTATTTTTCTTTTTATGTGGTTTTCCCGTTCCCCCATCCCCGTCTTGTAGATCTTCATCTGTTTCACTAGATTCTTCATTTCTCCAACTCAAATCTTCACCGTTTCAATCAAGAAAGTCCTGAAGTTTGAAAATGGAATTAATTTTATATCTTCTACTCCTATATACAAAAAATATTCCTTCCGGAACTAACCATCGATATTGGATATCATTTGATTTGAGTAGATTAGCTAAAATCATATATCCTTGTCTTTTTTCCCGGATTCTTCAGGGAATTTCTCTCAGGATCTTTATTTTTATCTCCTTTATAGTTAAAACAGTCATTGCTTTTTCTCCAAATTTTATCTTTTATGTCTTGTTTACTAAACTTTACATGCACCTCTCTGGGCAGCTTGTGTCTTTTGGCATATGTTGAGTTAACTCTATATACCGTATCTATGTCTTTTGCTAAGTCGTCTGTATTCTCAGTTCCCATAAACTCAGTTAAAGCTTGAATTAAATCTTCTTTTATATTCTCTTCTGTTTTTTCAGGAATATTTTGGAATCTAAGAATATAGGCTGCCTTGTCCAGCTCTAATCTTATTAAGGAGTCTTCTAAAACATGTTGCTTCCCTTTTAGATTCTGAACTTGTACATCCACATCTTGTATCTCTACTTCCATCCTGTTGGTTAAGGTAGCCAGCACAGCTATATCCTGTGTATTTTCACTAATTTGTCTCTTAATCTCTTCTGTTTGTATTGTTAATTGGTTAGACAAATCATCTAACTTAATTTGAATTGGTGCAATAGCCTTAGCCACTGCTACTTCCACCACAGAGTTAACAGCCATTGTAACTGCTTCATTTACCACTGTTGCTACAGCTGTGTTGACTGCAGTTGCCACAGATTCTTGGATAAAGTTTTGTAGATCCTTCAAACACATTGGGGGTACATTTGAAGGGGTTAAGAAAGATGGATGTCTCAAACCACTACTCTTATAAATAAATACAACGAACTCTAGAAAGAGGCTCTGGGTGGGTGCCCCCACCTTGGACACTCAGCGTCAATTTGCTGTGGCAACTTCAGCAGGGCATAATGAAACAGAGTTCATAGTTTTCTCCAGGGGAACTGATCTCTGCCATCTGAAGAGCAGTTGTAATTCTGAGTGATCTCCTGCCCTCACCTGGAGATTGGCAACAATGGTTCCTAAGGAGAAAATGGAGTTTATGGTACTGAATCTGTCTGAGGTCTCACCCCTCCTCAAACTCCACGCTCTTCAGGTTCCACCCCTCAAATCTCCAGGAATTTCCCAACCTGGAGTTGACAACTCTTATCACCTTCCCAGCCAACCATTAATGTGCCATTATCTGCCCCTCTGACTTCAGCTTTCCATCTCCTCCCCACTCCCTGCAGCCTCTACCTAGGAAGAGTATGGTCTTTGCAATGGGGACCAAAGCAGCTCACAACATTCTCCTCTCCCCCTTTTGATCTGCACAAGAACCTTGTGAGGAAGGCTAGGCTGAAAGTCTATGAATGATCTGAAATCAGCTTCCACAGCAAGACCCTGCTCTGAAGCGTTAACTGCTACATCACACTGGCTGTCATTGGAGACCACCTCAGCAGGGTATAATGACACAGAGTCCACTATTTTCTCCAGGGAAACTGATCTCTGCCATCTGAAGAGCAGTTGTGATCTCCAGCCCTCCTGAAATTTTACATCTTTAGTCACCTGAGCCATCCTACAAGAGGTCTCAGTCAATGGCCTTAACCTGAAAGTACTACATGACAGTCCTGACACCTCCGAAGCCCAATCACTTCCACTAAACAGGAAAAAAAGTATACAAAGGGCTCTTGAAACCCACCACTTTGATTTGACTTCCATCCCCAGATCATGTTCCATCACTGGCATGCAGCAAGACTCCCTTCTTCTGAACAGAGAATGACTAGATTCCCCCTTTTTACTTTCCCTCTTTCACCTTTCTATCCACATCCTTCCTCCCCTGTTTTTTAGCTCCAACCTACCCGGTTCCCTTCCCTTAGTCAGCTGGCTATGTTCACTGGATCCCCATAACCTTCCCTAACCTCCTACTCCCAGACAGGGACTCCTTCCTTCCATCCAGACCTCCTTCCCCAGTATCTACCCTCCACATTTTTTCGTGTTCCTTTTGGGACAACCCCACAACTTTCTCTGCTCCTGGGTGTCTTTTCTTCTGGACTTGCCACATTGGAAGGACATATTAATTGCAGGAGTAAATGAATCTGAAGTTGACACTAAGTGTTGCAAATTAAACGTCTTCATGGGCTGAAATAAGTAAACTTCTGTGTTTTGGCTACCTGGAGTCACTCTGGATTTAAAAGCATTTTCTCTCTCCTCTTGCTACTCTGTATCTTGGTTAGGACAATAAAGTTACCATTTTGAAGCACCTATCTTCCTTCCTTTTATTTCCCTCTGAAGCGATGCACCCAAAACTAAAAAATGAAATCCCTGAAACCAGTGGTTGGGATGGATACATTCTGGGGCACTTATACCTGAAACAGATGGTTACACTATCTCCTGACCTCTAAAGGAAGGTTTCCTATGACAGCCTTCTCACCAGTGTTCAGAAGTATGAATACCAAAATGGTTACCAGGAGAAATTATGATAACTATATTATACAAGAGGGGGGCCCGCGATACTCGCGGGGGAGGGGGGAGAAGAGCTCCGTCTCCTCCTTCCCCCCATCTCCCCGTGGCGGCGGCGAGGCCGGTGTCCCCCCCCGCCTGCCGGCTCCGGGGAGGAGGAGGCGGCGGAGGCGAGGCCCGGCTTCCCCCGCCCGCCCGCCTGCCCGCCCTGCCTGCCGGCTCCGGGAAGGAGACGGTGGCGGCGGCGAGGCCCGGCGAAGCCCGGCTTCCCCCCTCCCCCCGCCCTCCCTCCCTGCCCGTCTGCCCCGCCT
>NW_015160897.1:4472-78080 GCF_001447785.1 Gekko japonicus | reverse complement strand
GAGGCGGCGGCGGCGTTGCAGAGCGTCTCCTGCGCATGCGCAGGAGACGCTCTTGCACTTTCGGGGGGATTTAAACATCCCCCCGAAATTTTTAAAAACTTTTTGTATTTTTGTGCACACGTGGGGACTGGCCCACGTGTGCACAAACCTCCCCCGGCCCCCCAGCTGCCCCCTCCGTGCTGATTTAAGTATCCGCACGGAGGGGGCAACTTGGCTATTAGATATATAGATACTAAGATTACTGGAACATAATAGTTTTCAAAGCACAGAATCCAATTTAAATCTCTTGTGCACTAAGAGAAAGCCTTGCAGCACCTAAGGCAAAAGCTAAAATTAAACACAGATTTGTCAGCATTGTTCACAATTGTTACAGTTTGTAAAAAAATGGGAGATATTTTATCAAAAAGCTCATAGCCTATAGCTATGGATTTATAAACTGAGGGTTATAAAAAACAGGGTTGCACTTCCCTGTAACTGTTGTTTGTTGAGTTTTCTGTACAGGCACACAATGGAAACTGCGCACATGTAGGCCTGCCAATGGAGAGACATTTCCAGCTTCCTAGGATTAGACAGGTGCCCTTCTTCCTTGGTGCATGCTCAGAGTGTTTCCAGCTGAAACAACGTACTGAGGGGGAGGGGCTCAATTTTTCCTCAATACTTCCCGTGCTGCCAAGCCCCTCAAAGGGCTTGTAGCACGCCCCACAGAGAGAGCTCACAGTGGGGCAGGAAGGAGGGAATGTGTACCTGCACAGAAGACAACTTGATGAACAACAGTTACAGGTAAGTACAAACCTGTTTTCATCTTTGGTCTTCTGTGCAGTTCCACATTGGGAAGAGTACCAAGCAACTCACCTGGAGGTTGGTGTAGAGCTCTCAGTCTAACAGTGAGTGCAGGACTGCTTTCCCAGCAGTGGCATCCTTGCAGGAATCTGTGTCAACAGCATAGTGCCAGAGGATTGTATCCACAGACAACCATGTAGCAGCCTTGCAGATGTCTTCCAATATGACAGCTCTACAGAACGCCATTGAAGAGGCTTGCACCCTAATGGAATGCACTTGAAGAGCTAGAGGGTGACACCTGCATGTTCATAGCACAGTCTAATAGTCTAAACAATCCACCTAGACAAAGTCTGTGAAGACACATCCTGAGGGCCAGCAAAGCAAACAAATAAAGAGTGACAAACCAGACAAAGTAATACAATAAAGCTCTTTTTACATCCAACCCATGTAGTGTTTTTTCCTCTTGGGAGGAAGGGTTGGGGGAAAATACCGGCAACAAGAATGACTGAATCAAATGAAAGGTGGAGACAATCTTGGGTAAGAACAGGTCAGAGAACAACTTTATTTGGGAAAAACTGAACATACGGCGGATCATCCCTAAAGGCAGCTAGCTCCCCAACCCTCCTAGCAGAGGTTATGGCAACCAAAAAAACACATCTTGTGTGAGAGCAGAGACACAGAACAACTGTGAAGTGATTCAAAGGGGGGCAAACATTAGTCGAGACACTACCAAGGACAGAGACCATTGAGCCACCACATGGGGCCTTGGAGGACACTGATTTGAGAGGTCCTTGAGGAACTGTCTAGATGTGTGATGTGAAAAAACCGATAAACCATCTACAAAATCATGGAAAGTCGATATTGCAGCCAGATCCATCTTCACTGAGGAGGGAGTTAGTCCCAAGTCCTTAAGGGACAAAAGGTACTCCAGAACCAGGGGAAAAGGGCAGGATGAAGAAATCTGACCCCTATCTTCTGCCCATACAGCAAAATGGTCCCATTTCCAAGTGTAGGAATTGTGGGTAGACAGCTTACTAGAGTGCAAGAGTACCTCCAGTACCCCTGAAGAGAAGACTAACTGGGAGGGTTCAGGAGCCATGCTGTTAATCGAAGCTTGGCTACATCCTTTTTTTTTTTTTAATTATATATTTATTGGATTTTTGAACGTAATACTACCCACCACCAAAACACCTCAAGTACATAATCTTTGCAGTAACATAGATAATACTTATTTTTACATTTAAGAGTTTGCATGAAGCTATTCTGTTTTCCAACATATCATCTGTCTCAATTTAACCATATCTTTGCTTTAAACATTTCTATTACAAGCAATAATTCCCTAAAATGTTAATATTTGTTTTCTTTTTCTAGGCGACATTTTACCTTCTACTCACATTATTCAATTGCCCAAAGATATCTATTCGCTGTCTTTGCACCTCACTACCCTCAGATGCAGATTCCACTCTAATTAACTTAGGAGCAATTTCTACCCATTCCAGTTTTCACTTCTCCCGTCCATTAATTTGATCTTTACTATTGTTACTTTACTATTATGACTTTAACATCCTCCTCGGGTTCATCTGTTTTCCAAAACGATTAGTTGCTAAGCCTATATTCTTCACCACAATACCAACATTTTTCCTTATGTCAAGTAAACATACTGTGTTTTCATTTTATATTGACTAATACTGTTAGCAGCTTGTTTCTTCACAGCTAAATACTCAAATTATTACCTCACAAAACAAAATAATACTAAGAGATAAATTTCTCATCTTCCAGAAAAGGATCGCCACCAAATAAATAATTCCTTTTGGCTACTTATTTCTATCCAAATATATTAATCCCACTTTGCCCTTTAACATCCTCCTTGAAACTTATATTTTCCCCCTAAAATCATTCATACAATTAGCCATATAGCAAAGTTACTAATTTTACATGATATCCTATACCAATGAAAGTATCACAACCATAAAATTAATTCATTTTAGTTAATTCTTTCTAACACTTCTACTACTTAAATTATTATCACTTATCTTTCCCCTTAAAGATACGCCCAACCTACCACCATCATTTCATCCTTTAATCACCTCAATTATTCATAAACTCATCTGTTAATCATATAGTTTAACCCTCATAGCATAATTCATTTACCATATATCTTGTTTTCCCCCCAAAAGAAAAAGAAACAAGACATTCATTTAAATATCTTAATTTTTTTTTTTGAGGTTAATAGTCTTTTTTTTGCGTATCATTTCCCAATGTCTGTCTTGTTTGTATGTTCTTGAATCTTTCTTTTTACACTCCTCTCTCTCTTTCTGCTTTGTTGACTTCACGAATTTATAGGTGCTATTCACTCTTGTCTTGCCACCTTTCCTCCTCTTCCTTTTATCCTTTTAATTCTCTTTTTTCCCTTTCTTCGCTCTCTTTTTCTCTACATCGTGCTCTTTTACTAAGTCCTTATGGCTAGTACTGTGTTCAGAGTTTTCCCGCAGATTTGCCATCAATGTAGGTATCGTCTCTGGTAGAGTCTCCAATAAGCTGCTTTCCTGCTGCACCTCCTGGTCTCTCTCTTTATTCTGTCTATCCCGTTCGGTTTCACCTCCCTCTTTTCCATCTTCTATGTTCATCTGCGGCTTTTGTGTCTTTCCATTAATGCTCTCCCATGCTTGCTCAAATCCTCTTCGCACCATTTCAAGTATGCCGTCCTCCAAAACTTTTCGAAACTGCTCCATTGTAAAAACTCCATCTCCCGCTTCTACACCTTCCTCGCTTTGCTTCTCTTCGTGACTCTTCACAAACTCCATTTTGTTCCTCTATTTTACTTCACTAAGTCCGAGTAAATTCTTCACTATCACAACCAGTATCGCCAGTTCAATTTCCCCAGTACTAAAAGCTATCGTCCCATATTTAGCCCATATTTTCCCGGCCGCTTCTCCTCTATAGTATGGGCACTTGGATTTTACTGGATTCACTGAATTTGCAAAGTTCTCTTACTTGTAACAGATTAATAATAATCATGTACTCACTTGCCTTCTTCATGTTACTGCTTAATAGTCCGTATAGTTGAAAACGAAGGTAAAAACGGATGGCTGCATCTAGGCGAACATGGCAGCCATGTTCTCCTGTTTCTTGCCTCGGCGTCGGGGCTGCTTCGGACACCCCCCGCCCTGCCGATTGCGGGGGAGGGCCAAAGAAAACACCCCCTGCTCCAGCCCCCACCTCTGGGGGGCTGGTCGAGCTCCCCCGAACTCCGGGAGGCTCAAACGGAGCAAGAACAGTTCGAGCGGGGACGGAGCCAGCCGCGCTCCCGCCCACTCGTCGATGCGCCGTACCGGAAGTCCCCTAAGCTTGGCTACATCCTGATGTCTGAGGGATCCATGGAGGAGGAGATCCAAAGCAGGTGCCAGAGGAATGTAACTCCCCTTGGACAGGAGCAGCAAGTCTGCAAACCAAACCTGGCGGGGCCAGAAAGAGGCAATTAGAATACCCTCAGCTTGAACCCCACCTAAGCACTTCCCAACTAAGGGAAGCAGGGGAAAAGCAAACAAAAGGCCCTCTGTCCAGGGGATCTGGAGAGTGGCCCCCAGAGACTCTTTGTCATGTCCTAACCCAAGAGCAAAAAAGTGGTGCTTTGGCATTCTGTGAAGAGGCAAATAGGTCTACTTAAGGGAACCCCCACCTCTGGGAAATGGGAAGGATATATTTCCTTGAGAGGGACCACTCATGATGAGGGAAGCCGAGTCTGCTCAGTGTGTCCACTGTGGAGTTGTGGATCCCGGCAAATGCAGACTGGCCAAAGGGACTATTGATGTTGTTGAGGCCATTGCCCATAAAGTGCAGATTGGAACTTGTTAGACTGAAATTTGGAAATCAAGCTCTTAATAGCACTAAGATGTTTGAGTGGTGGGTAGGCCCATCCCACAGAGGAGTTTAAATCTGCCCCAGTGAAATGAATTAAGTGACAAGGGGTCAGTTTAGATTTTCCCCAATTAACTGCTAGCCCAAAGTCAGCTACCACAGAAAGGATACGTGATAGGTGCTGTTGCAGCAAGTCCTCAGAGGGTGCCGTCAGGAACCAGTCATCCAGATAAGGGAAGACAGTGCAACCCTTAGACCTGAGAAAGGAAGTGACCACCACCAATGCTCCCTCTAAGCTGTGGAGTCTTGTAGAAAAAGTTCTACTTTGTGAGCTACTGGCAATAAAGTTGGGAGCGAGTGATTTGGTTACTGTATAAATTAGTTTACTCTGGAGCCACCCTTCCTGAGCTAAAACAAAAATGTGTGAGCCGGATCAAAAAAACTGTGAGCTAGCTCACACTAACTCAGCTTAGAGCGAACACTGACCATCGCCATGCACTTTGTGAAGACATGGGGTATGGTAGCCAAGCCAAAAGGCAGGGCCGTATACTGACAGCAGGAGCCCCCATACTAGAAATGAACCTTCCTATGGTCAAGATGGATAGAAACATGGAAATTCGCATCCTTTAAATCCAAAATCACAAACCACCATTTAATTGTAACATCTCCAACACTTGAGAAAGGGAAATCATCCAGAACTTCTTAACAGATAAAAACTTGTTTAAGTTGCCTAAATTGAGAATGGGGCAAAGATCCCCATCTTTCTTAGGAAAAGAGAAATAATGGGATTAAAAACCATTAGAAACAGCAGAACCACGCACTAGCTGGACAGCGCCCTTTTGAACGAGTTCAGTAACAGTGTTGCTTAGATGGTTACTGTTACTTTCCTCTCCGTAAGGAGGAACAAAGCCCAGTGGGGGACTCTGGACAAACGCCAATTTGTACCCTTTTTTGACAATAGCCAAAACCCAGGAATCAGTGGTGATATTCTGCCAGGTGCTCAGAAAGTGTGCCAGTCTGTCATGGAAGAAATAGGCAGAGGGCAGGGTGCTGTCATGTAGTCAGAACAGTGTCTTCTGTCCCTAAACCTTAGGAGAGTGCGGTTGAGAAGGCCTGGAAGGGCGTCGCTAGTTCTGAGTTTGAGAGAAGTAAGGGTAGCGATGACCAAAATAGGAGTAGGCAGGAGGAGCACCCTTCTGGTACCTCGGCTCCTGGTGGAAATGCTCCTTTGGTTTGGAAACACTGTCTGGTAGGTTGTGATGAAGCTTTCATAATGCCCAGAGATATAGCAGTTTGCTCTCCTTCATATGGCAAGTCTTCTATCTTAGCCCAGGTCTCTGGAGGCAAGGCAGTGGAGCGTAGCCATGCAAACCAACATAACGTAATACGAGAAGCCACAGAATGCGCTGAGCAGTCTGCTGCATGTCTTCCCACACTCATTTGCTGTCTCAAAAGGCGCGTTGCCTCAGCATGCAGAGAGTTTGGCCACTGAACACTGTTCTTTTGGCAATGAATCAATATGAAAGACATATGGTCCCACAACAAAAATTGGTATGCAACCATTATTGCTTGATAATTTACAATCCTAAAGTTCAATGCACCAGCTGAATAAACCTTTTGGCCAAGGGCATCAATCCTACAACCCTCTTTGTCCACTGGAGCAGAGTGAGACCTGTGACGATGCTTGGCTTTTACCTCTTCTGTCACCAGCAAAGATGCGGTTGGGTGAGTGATCAGAAAACCACAATCTGTCTGTCATACTTTGTAGAGATTCTCCATCCTTCTGGATGTGGAAGGGACAGTGGATGGTTTCTCCCACATGCTCTTAGCCATGTCCAAGAAGTCCTCAAAAACCGGAAGGGTGACAGAGGTAGGTCCATCAGAACAGCAGACTAACAGAATCTTATTCTTGAGTTTTGGATTGGTGGATAAAACATCCAGTTCCACTGATTTTGCCATTCTGAGCATGTGCTCAGAGAACGGGTGTAGGTTCTCATTAGGGAAATCAGAGTGGTGTTCCCAGTAGCCTCTTCTGGAGAAGGATCAGTGGCTAGCTCCAAACCAAGGTTGGAATGGGAACCGTCCTCTTGTTAGGAATCAGAGAAGTGTTCCTGGGTCACTGAGGGGGCTCCTGAATGGAAGTATGGGACCGGAGCCTGGAATGGAACCAAGGCTCGCGCTTGTGAATCATCCTGATCCGAAGACTGAGCATCACCCCAATGCTGTGGGAAAGGTGGGTATGCTGGCCATGGGCCCTGCTGGTATGGGAAACACCAAGGGGCACCTCACCAAGGCTGAGGCAGAAAAGGCTGGGTAGGCATCAACAGAAGAACTGAGGGAAAATGGCGCCCCACCCCTTTGGCATGTTGTTTCAGTGGGAAAAACTCTGAGCACATGCCAAGGGGGAAGAGTGCCCTCTCCACTACTAGGAAGCTAGAAATTTCTCTCCGTCGGCAGGCCTGTGCAGTCCCCAATGTAGGACTGCACAGAAGACCAAAGAAGAACCAGTGTTCTGCATGGATGCAAAGGAGCATATCATGTATTGGGATTTGTTTAGAAAATAAACATGCATGTGACCAGTTGAGAAAAATTAAGCAGTTATGATGAAATGGATTAAATGGGAATTTTTGAAGATTAACCCCAATTTGATCCAAATCATACCCACTTAATTTTCTAAACCAGCTATATGTGTGTCTTATTCAGAAACCAGTCATGTGTATGTTGTATTCAGAAGCAATTCCAGCTACATTTCATGTGATTCATTCTCTTACATCCATCCACAAGATTGCAATCTCGGTTTGTTTATAGCACTCAATTTATAAATCCATAGTTATGGGCTAGAGATTTTCCAAAAACCAGTTTCCCCCAGCCATTTACAGATGGTAACAAAATTACACTTTCAATTGAAAAACAGGTCTTTAGTTTCATTTGTGCTTATAAAAATGGCTGCATTTTCCCTTTTAAAAGGCCATGCATATAGGCTAATGACAACAACTTAAGTGTATTTGCTTTGTAACATGCTGGGCTATTTTCTCTGGGGAAATAGTATGCATTTTCAGGAACATACACTGCTGCCTGGAACTTGGGAAATGATATTAGAAACTTCTAGCTCAATCTCAAACAAGAGTTACAGATGAGGCCGAAAATGCTCCCCAAGATTTCATTTTGTCACTACCCCTCTTTGCAAAGTCACATTTTGGTAAAGGAGAGGCACTAATGCGGAAGACTTTCTCAAGTACACTAACATTACAAACTCTTCCTGAATTCTTGGGGAGAAGGCAGTTGAACATACAAAGCTGCCTTATATTGAATCAGACCATCGGTCCATCACAGTCAGTATTGTCTACTCAGACTGGCATCAACTCTCCAAGGTTTCAGGCTGAGGTTTCTCACATCAACTCCTACCTGGTCCTTTTAACTGGAGAAGCAGGGATTGAACCTGGGACATACAGATCCTCTACCACTGAGCCATGGCCCCTCCCTGTGTTTTACAATCAAATTCTGTTACTGGTAACAAAATTAAATCATTAGAATATATAGCGTTGAGTTCTACTGTACTGTAAATACTCTAATAATATAGCCCAGACTAGCTCAATCTCATCAGAGCTCAGAAGCTAAACAGCATTGGATGGGAGACTGTCAAGGAAGGTTAAGTTTTGCTATACAGACAAAGGCAATGACAAACCACCTGTGCTCATCTCTTGCTTTGAAAAGCCCACAAGAGATTGCCACAAGTCAATTGTGATGCGATGGAACTTAATTATAATTATATTAATATACTGGTAGGAAGTCACCCCCCTTATAATTGTGGCCTTAGTTAGGAACCAAAGATTGTGTGTAAGCCGCTCAGAGACCCTTCGGGGTTCGAGCAAGATATAAATTGAATGATAAATAAATAAATAAGTAGTTTACTGAGATAAATATGAAGTTGTGACCGACTGTCAAGAGTTAACATTCTAACAGAGTCTAAGAACCTTTGAGTGACAGGCAGTTCAAACAGAATTCTGTTGAACGTTAGTTAAAAATTGACAGATAGGAACTGACTGTTGAACAAGGGACAGTTTAACACTGACTGTGGACTCGGAAAGAAACTTATGAATCGAGTAGATCACAGTGGATCCCCATTCAAGCCAAAAAGGGACAGAACTTCTAGTCAAGAGAAGTAATCCTTGCCCAGTGAAAAGGGAAATAGCTCTGAAATGAGGAGTGATCCCTGGTCTGTGTATATAGGAGGATTTTGGGAACTTGGTTATATGTTCCTGCCTTCTAAACCTTAAGAGTCAGTGTAACTCAGGAACCTATACTTGAGTGTTTAAGCAGTCACTGAAAAGAAAGCCTCTCTCCTCAAAGTTTCAAAGACCTTGCTGAAAAGTAAATACACTTACTTGTTGGCAACACATTATCTGGATTTAGTGTGATTCCAAAGTTACCTCAGTTTTTATTATCGGTTCACTTCATACATTCTACCCCCGATTCCACCTGACTTTTCCCCCTCAAAGTTAAATAAATATTTTACAAGAAAAAATATGGTTTTAGAGAGAAAAGTAATGAATTAGAAAGGGTATGGGAGGAAAATGGGAGGAAAATGATTTCTAAGATTTATAAGATTTTGTTAACATGGTATACGGAGGATGAAAAGTTAAAAGAACAAATGATAAAATGGGCGGTTAATATGAATAAAGAAATTACAATGGAATCATGGGAATGGTTATGGGGAAATTCTATAAAAATTTCAACGTGTAATAACCTAAAAGAAAACTGTTTTAAAATGATGTATAGATGGTATATGACACCGAAAAAAAATGCAAATATGAATGAACATATGTCTAGTAAATGTTGGAAATGTAAAAAACAGGAAGGCTCGTTCTATCATATGTGGTGGACTTGTGAGAAAGCAAAAAAATTTTGGACGGAGGTCCATAATGAAATGCAATGTATTTTGAAATGTAATTTTAAAAAAGAACCTGAAATAATGCTGTTGGGTTTGAAAATGGAGGAATTGAATGTTACCAAAAGAACTTTGTTTTGGTACTTGATAACTACGGCGAGAATGACTTATGCACAATTTTGGAAGCAAGACAAAATACCAGAAAAATGGGACTGGATTTAAAAAGTCGCTTTTATGGCTGAGATGGACAAAATTACAAAGAAGCTAAACAACCAAGAGGATGAAAGTTTTTATGAAGACTGGAAAGACTTTAAACTATACTTAGAGACCAAATGGGATGTAGCAAATAACTTGCTGTGTTTTGAAGAATATTAGAGACCAAAATCTATAGCTATAAGAAAAGTAGTTACCTAGTAATATGATATAAGATACAAAGTAAGTAATAAAAATTTAAGGAGAGTGATAAAATAAAATGTTAAGAGGGAACAAGTTAAGATAAAAATAAGTGACTGGATGTAAGCATTGCGGCAAGCCAAGCAATGGGGTGGGGATGAAGGAGTAATGAAAAATTAGGGATAGTTGAAATGTATTAAAAGGATATAACTGTCTATGATGAATTGTACTATCCCGACAATAAAAGTGTTTAATAAATAAATAAAAAGTTAAATAAATATTTTGTTTATTTTGCACTTTCAGAAGCCTCTTGTGTGCCATTACAAAAGTAGAATAAGCAGATGATTTTGTCTCATCCCTCAAGTCCCTAGGCTGGGTCAGTGTCAGCATCTATAATAACATGACAGGGTGGGACAGTCATAGACCAAAAAATAAGAAGAAAATAGATATAGGGGCTGCTCAGAAAGAAAGAAGAAACAAAGGGAAATCCTATGTGTGAGAGAGGGAAGAGGACAAGATCACCATAGAAGTGTTCTGAACTGAACACTAAATTCTGCTGCATGAAATAATATTTCATTGCTTCTGAGCAGAGAAATATTAAAACTAAAATTAGTTTTGGTAATTACATGATAATTATTTTGCAGGTTAATTTGATTTTACACATGTAATACTGAATGATGAATCTGTCCCCCCTTCAACCAATAAGATCTACTTGGAGTGAAGACAAATGTAAAAAAGATACAACCACACAATTGTCAATGAGATCTTCTCAAGAAGAGTTGCAAAAGGGGCTTGTCATGATCAGAAAGAATCATCTAAACTATAATGAGTCCCTATCCTCTAGTGACCCCAACGCATCATTACTTTTCTTAATTGCTTTGTCTCCACTACACCTGTCCCAAACACCCTACACAAAGGGTCACACAACCCACCAGGCTCATTGTATGGTAAATATAGTAAACAGCTGGAATCAGTGTTGGAATCATGAGAAGCTGTGTTTATGCTGGTTATATAACTCACATCTTTTTGTGGTTTACTCTCCCTGGTTTTTGTATGTTGTGTTATGTAATGTATGGATTGTAACACATGAAAGAACATTATGTTGTGTTGAGTTACGTATTGTATGGACTGTAACGTATAAAAGAACAAAAATAAATTAAAAAAAGAAGAAAGAGATAAAAAAAGAAGAAGAAAGAATCATCTACAACAGCAAGAAGCCTCCATATAATAACATTACCATCCAATCTGAGTCAGAATGGATGAATGGATTTTAGGAGAAAGATGGATATAACAATGAAGGGCAGCAGTCACTACCAGTACTGTCAGATAGGGGGGGGGGGGATTCCCCATCCCTCACTAGCCAGGATCAAGAAGGACCCATTTGTTTCTTGGAAGTTTGTCAAACCAAGGAACACAAGGCATGAAAAACCCTGGAATACATAAGATCAAAGATTATGCATAGCTCAGCAGGTGTGAAATATCATTCCAAACAACTGTGACTGTTTAGAATACCTCAAACAATTCCTATCAAGAAGCTTAAAAGTCTATAGCATTCCATTCTCCCTATCCAGACTGGCAAGTGTTGTATAAGGACCAGGATGTAGGGCCAAAGAATAGGCTGGTGGCAGAAGTGTCAGGTTCCATACTTGGCATGTCCACATAAAGGCATTCAGACATCAGGTTTTGGGAGAGATCCCTGTCTGCCTAAAACCCTGGACATCCAATGCAAGAACACAGTTCTAAGCCAGATGGATCACTTGTCAGCTGCATATGTTCAGGACACAGAAGAGGTATGTGAACTGCATCCTTACCAAATTACACTGCTATGTATAAACAACTTGGAATAGAGATTAGGAAAGGCAGAAAAAACATGATATATCGAGAGGCATGTCTTTAAAACGAAAATGATTTCAGCTACCAAAAGAGATGCCTAAGGGAAGGACTGAAGAACACTTTGTGGTTGCACAGTAGGACTACACTTTATTATGTTACAAAAGTCTATATATTTAATTTGAATAAGGGCCTCACATCCCCCAACAGGATTCATAACTTTCATCGGATGTGCTAATGAACAACAGTAGGTATCAGATAAGACAGAGGAATATTATATCTTACCTCAGTCCAAAGATATGTGACTGCTCATAATTGAATAATGAATGAATTTTAGCATCTGTATCCACAATGATAAGTCTGTCAATGATATCCTGGAAAAAATAAGTAAATATTTACCATTTTACTGTATTTTGTTAATTTGTTACCAGCAATACAAATATTTACTGTATTTATATACCAATCTTCCATGACCATTTTCAAAGCAGGTTTTATTTACAAATTTACAATTTAAAAGCCAAATGACAGCAGCCTAAATAAAACTTCTTGATATTATAGCAACAGTCATACAATTATCAGAAAATCAGTTTAAGAACCACCAGTTAAAGCTATTAAACACACCGTCAGAATTAAACCCCATGTCAGAACAGAAATAGAAATCATAAGAACAATGAGAGAAATCTTAAAGGCCAACATCAAAAGTGTGGCAGAAATATACAGCATCATTACTCAGCAACATCCTGTAAGGTAGTGTTTTTAAAAGTTTATAACATACATGACTAAAATGAGAAAGCATATTAAAGATATGCAAATAGCTTTTAAACTCAGAGGAAATAATACGGTAAATGGTTCTTGTGGGAATTTTTTTTTTCATTTAAAAGTCAGCTACTCTGATCCAAAGCAATTTGTTCCATGCATACAAAAATCATAAAAATAAATCATCAGATACTTTTGTGTATTTAATACCCAGTACATTTATTTTTAGATCTGCATTTACATCAGGGAAAAACAATACCCTGAATCAACTCTCAATAAAGGCATTCTCTCCTTAATTGGAAGTCTGCTTATTTTTTGAAACAAGAGGATTTATGCTGTTTCAGTAACGTGGAAGCACTAGGGATCTGCAAAAAATGGAAGTTTGCCAAAGTATTAAAACTCTTTAGAGTTGTACTTACATACAAATACTTCGACACCACAAAATGGTTCAGTCAGCTCTGTCTGTAAATGTGACAGCTCTGCTGAGCTACAGGCTGGATAGCAGCCTAGAGCAAGCCCCCCCCCCCAGCCCTCCAGAGTGTGTGTGGGGGGGGGGGGGGGGGAGTGAATGGACAGAATCAGATCAAGAACTGGTACCCCGGAAGTTTATCCTACCACCAAATGTTTACATTTTTTCAGCTTCCTTTCTAGAAGGCAAATGCATTTGACATGACAGAGGATTCACTCCCTGCAAGAACCATGCTAAACGTTTGAAAGTCACAAGGCTTTGTGCAGTTCACTGAGCTTAAAGAACACATTCCTGTGGGACTCTTTTCTTTTTTTCCTTTCGCATCTCTTACAATTTGCTAGGCAGACCTGCAAACTGTGAAGGCCTATATGGCTAATTCAGCTATTTTCTGTTCTAACGTGTGTGATATTATCCTTGCTCTACAAGAGGGAGACAAAGAAATTGTTTTAGCTGTCCTAATTAATGATCTAAATCTAGAGATGGATACGAAAAGCACCGAGATGTAAACACATTGGATTCTTCTAGCCCTTTCAGTGGCATTTAATACAATTGATAACCTACTTCATCTGGGATGTTGGTCTTGCAAATGCTTGCTAGTGGCCCTGCAGATACATCATTAGTCAAAGTAGACAACACTGGGCTAGATGGACCAATGCTCTGACATGGTCTAAAGGATCATTATAACAATCCAGATCTATGTGTAACATCTATTACTTTTCTTATACAACATGCATTTTAATTAGTGTTTTATTTAAAAAAATCAATGATATACTACATACTAATAAAATTGTATGCATTTTTCTTTCAGTCTTTCAAATTTGGAGATGTGTAACAGTATATGTTGTGTATGCCAGCCCTGAAACCATGACAAAACAGCGTTGCACTTACCTGTAACTGTTATTCATCATGTGGTCTTCTGTGCAGGCAGACACATGGACTGCAGTTGCACAGGCCAGCCACAGAGATCTTTTCTAAAAGCTCTCTAGAAGATTCAGAGTGCTCTCCCCTCCCCTCACGGACCAGCTCTTTCCCACCCAGCTGGCATGTGATGGGGCAGAGTGAGCGCTCCTTCCCTCAGTCCTGACTGAAGAAGCACTTTCCCCCCCACTGCATCCCATCTGGAGTTGACGCCGACCACTTAGTGCTTGCTGAACATCACAGAATCATAGAATCATAGAGTTGGAAGGGACCTCCAGGGTCATCTAGTCCAACCCACTGCACAATGCAGGAAATTCACAAACACCTCCCCCTCCGCACCCGCAGTGACCGCTGTTCCACACCCAGAAGATGACAAAAAGCTTCCAGGATCCCTGGTCAAACTGGCCTGGATAAATATTGCTTCCTGACCCCAAGTGGCAATCAGCATTTCCCTGGGCATGTAAGAAAGGGCCACAAGAACTATGTACTGAGGCAACCCTTCCTGCCCTCCATCTCAATATCTGCCTAAGTTCACAAAATCTGTACTGTTGTCAGATGGCCATCTAGCCTCTGTTTGAAAACCTCCAAAGGAGAGCCCACCACCTCCTGAGGAACCCTGTTACACTGAGGAACTGCTCTGTCAGGAAGTTCTTCCTAATGTTTAGCCAAAAGCTCTTCTGATTTAATTTCAACCCATTGGTTCTAGTCCAACCTTCTGGGGCAGCAGAAAACAACTCCATACCATCCTTTAGATGACAGCCCTTCAAGTACTTGAAGATGATTATCATATCACCTCTCAGTCGTCTCCTCTCCAGGCTAAACATACCCAGCTCCTTCAACCTTTCCTCATAGGACTTGGTCTCCAGACCTCTTACCATCTTTGTTGCTCTCCTCTGGGCACATTCCAGCTTGTCTATATCCTTCTTTAATTGTGGTGCCCAAAACGGAACACAATATTCTAGGTGAGGTCTAACCAGAGCAGAGTAAAGTGGTACCATCACATCTCATGATCTGGACACTATACTTCTGTTGATACAGCCCAAAATCATGTTTACCTTTTTCACAACCACATCACACTGCTGACTCATGTTCAGTGTATGGTCTACTAAGACCCCTAGATCCTTTTTGCACATACTACTGCCAAGACAAATCTCCCCCAACTTATATTTATGCATTTGATTTTTCCTACCTAAATGTAAAACTTTACATTTATCTCCACTGAAATTCATTAAATTTCTTTTAGTCCAGTTTTCCAGCCTGTCAAGGTCATCCTGCATCCTGACTCTGACTTCTACCATATTTGCTACCCCTCCCAATTTAGTATCATCTGCAGATTTAATCAGCATTCCCTCTATCCCTTCGTCCAAATCACTGATAAAGATGGTGAACAAAACAGGTCCCAGGACAGATCCTTGAGACATTCCACTTGTCACTCCTCTCCAAGAAGATGAGGAACCATTCATAAGCACTCTTTGGGTGTGACCTGTCAACCAGTTACAGATCCACCTAACAGTTATAGGATCCAAACCAGGGAATATCAAGCAGCTGCTGTCATGAGCCAGGCCAGGAACAGCATAGGATGAGCTGTCAGAGCATGGCTAAGACAAGAGCAGCAACTCAAGAAGCATAGTCAAGGTCCAGTCCAAGGTTAAGCACAGAGTCAGGAGTCTAGTCCGAGAGTCAGTCCACCTAGCAAGGTCTGAGAATCTGAGAGTTACTCATGAGCAGGTTCAGGAACAGGATGAAGGCAGATTCAGGGAATGGTCCAAAGACTCACAGGGTTGAGGCAGGATCCAATTTAGTGGTCACAGAGTCAGAAGGATTTTGACTTGTTGCTTCCAAGCCTAATAGACTCCCTTGGCTGGTTTTTATAGCCATATGCTTAAGGGTCATGCTTGCAGCCAGCTGCTCGGAAGTAATCCTGCAACTACTCAAGCAGCTGGCATCGGGCGAGGAGGCATGCACTTTGTTGTCTCTCTTGTAGTTCTGTTCGTAGCCTCCATCTGCAGCTCTCTAAGGGTTGGAAACAATCTAAGGGTTGGAAACTTGGAGGGCTGGAGACAATCAACTGAATTTCACGTGTTGAATCAGGGCTGGAGGGTGTTGGTGGTTCTGCACCAACTGTTGGCTGTGAATCCTGAGAAGCCTGCAACTCTCCTTCCTGCATGCCAGCTTATGCTGACTCAAAGTGGGCTACACAGGACTTCTCTTCTCCTGAGGAATCTTCTTCTCTTGAGGAGTCCTCGCTGTTACTGACTCAAGACAGCTGCCTTGCAGATGCTGTCCAAGGGGACATTGCCAAGACATGCTGCAGAAGACAACTGAGACCTGGTCAAATGGGCTCTGAGGCAGAGTGGGCAGTTAGCCTTGGAGACAGAGTAGGCTAACTGTATGGCCCTCACCACCCAGCATGAGATGGTTTGGGAGGAGGCCACCCAGTCTTTGCAGAGGCCAGCAAAACAGACCAGCAGCTTTGCAGAGGCCAGCAAAAAATACCAGCAGCTTGTCCTCCTTCCGCAGGGATGTGGTAGAGTCTAAATTTTAAAAAAACAGTGATCTATGACCATCTAAAGTGTGCAGAGTCCATTCCCTATCTGATGCAGGGGAGGGGAAAGCATAGGCAGTACTATATCCTGGGAAACATGGAAGGCAGACAATACCTTTGGGAAGAAGCCCAGGCTTGGGCAGAATATGACCTTATCAGCATGAAACCTGGTAAAAGGTGGATAACAGTGCAGGGCCCTGAGTTTTCCCACTTTGTGGGCAGAGGTAATTGCCAGGAGGAAGGCCACCTTATAGACGAAAGTATCTGCTGTCCCATTCACCAACCCACCAATGTGAATAGTCTGCAAGGATACAGCATACTGAATAGCTCAGTGCCAAAGGAGGGAAGCTTCTGAACAGAGGGAGCCGGAGCCAGTACCTCCCTGCTTGTTTATGTAGAACTTTGTTGCAGTGTTGTCTGGGGTTTATTAACCAGTTCTGAAAGGATCTCATGAACAATTGGACAAAGGGAACCACAGCAGTAATCAAGGCCATTAGCCCTAGAAGTCTCTGTATAGATCTAATTGACTGGAACCTATTGGAGGAAAACCTGAGCACCATTGCTCATATGGAGGCTCCCTTATTTTGGGGAGAAAAGCCCTTCCCCCATAGTAGTCTAGCTGGGTCCCAATGAAAGGAATGATTTGAGTCAGATATAGGACATATTTATCCCAGTTAATCTGAAGTCCATGGAGGTTACAGTAAAAACATCTAAGGGAAAGTGATTGGCTAGCAACTTAGGCGAAGCCAATCATCCAAGAAGGTATACACATTGCAGCCCTTTAGGTGTAAGTGGGCCACTACCACAGACATGCACTTAATAAATACCCTGGGGGCAGTGGTCAGATCAAAAGAGAGGGCAGCATACTGGTACAAGTTTTGGATACATTGGGAATGAAGGAACTTCCTATACCTAGAGCATATGGCAATGTGGAAGTAAGCATCTTTAAGGTCAATAATAGCAAACCAGTCATGAAGGCAGAGTAGGCTGAGAACCTCTGACAGCGTGGTCATGTGAAACTTAGGGGCCACTAAGAACTTGTTGAGAGCTCTTAAACCTAAGACTGGGCCTTTACCATCCTTTTTGTCAACCAGGAAATAACAAGAGTAAAAACTATTATTGGTTTCAATCTACGGAACAGGCTCAATGTCCCCTTTATCAAGGAGATGGAACACCTCCTTCTGTAACTCAGGAGGGGGTATGGTAGAGGGAGGAACGGGGGGCCCAACCAACAGGTGGAAAATGGCACTGTAGGAAATATCTTTGCTCAACAATGCTGAAAACCCAGGCATCAGAAGTAACTGGTTCCCAAATGGAGAGATAGTGAGACAAACAGAACAAAGTAGGGATTGAAAGGGTAGACAAAACTGGGGTTTTCCTCTTCCAGAGATCTCCCTGGGCAACACATGGCTCTGTTTGGAGGGTGGCCAACCCTGCTGCTTCTTGCCCTGAGGATGTTGGAACGAGGAGTGTAGGGAAGAACCAGAGTAGGAAGGTTGGTAGCAATAATATCAAGAAGACTGTGAGTGGGTCACATGCCATGGAAAGGAGTGGGGCTTGAAGGTCTGGGCGGGTGGACCAGTGATGCCAAGGGACCGTGTGATGATCCTGCTCTTTTGCATATGTTCTAGGAAGTCATCCATCTGAGAACTGAACAAGTTTCTCCCCTCATCCACCATCTTTGATTCTTGCCTTAGTGTCACTGAGAAGGGAAGTTTATCAATTCAATCTAATTTATTGCGGCAGGAGCCAGTAAAACAGTACAATTCTGATATGAAAGGGATTAAAACAGTAATAACATGGGAATAATATAAAAACATTAACAGGAGAGAGTTAATAAAATTAGTAAAGTAAAATAGTGTTAATAAGATAATCATACAATTTTTTCAGCTAAAATAAGTTTACATTTCCTAATAGCTAAGGAACAAAATTTTGTCACAGCGTACGTCACTGAGCTCTGAATGTCTTCTAAGAGGAATTTACGAAGGACTTCTGGCCTAAAGTCAAGATAAGACTGCAAAGGGCTAAATCTAGACAGAAGGGATAGTATAAGATGGTCTTGTTCCTCCTGATAGAATCTGCAGAACAGGAGGACATGAGTAATTGATTCTACCATATTAGCCATGCATGGGCATATACGTTCATGGATTGGGACTCGAGTGAATTTACCTTGCAGTACAGCGGAAGGGAGTGCCTCAAAACGGGCTCTGGAAAAGGCCCATCTATAGGGTTCATAGGCAGTGTTCCCCCTAAGGTGAGTTAGTGTGAGCTAGCTCACCGGTTTTTAGCCTCCGGCTCACAGATTCTTGTCTTAGCTCAGGAAAGATGGCTCCAGAGCAAACTCATCTATGCAGTAGCCAAATCACTTGCTCACAACTTTAATGCCAGTAGCTCACAAAGTACAATTTTTGCTCACAAGACTCCAAGAGGGAGCATTGCTCATAGGTAATGTTATCTAAATAAGGGGCAACAGTAAAATTTGGCCAAGATTTTATGTTACTGTAGTTCTCGGGTAGCAAAGCTTCTTCATTTTGTGATTCAATATCACGAAGTCTCTGCACGACAGCTGTTTTTGCCTTGTATAGGCTTCCATAGAAGAGATCTTCTGGGAATAGGCCAATCTGATTTAATTTATTAAGAATTTGTGTGGACCAGGCAGGGTAAGGATCCTAGGCTAAAAAGTAAGGTATTAAACACTTTGGGTTGTAATGAATTTTTAGCCAGAGCATTATAGCCTGCTCTCAGATCTTTGTTTCAACTCTGAGTAGCCCAGCCTCTTGCCTAAGGGCAGTTTATCGAAGCCAGGATTGGCACTGTAGGACTATATCAGAGGTGATGGACCTACTGCATGAGTCCACAATATGTTGTGCTACATTCAATTGCTGCTTCCCAAGTTTTAGCCCCTCCACTTGCAAAACTTTAGCCACAGCTTTGTGCTCTTCTGTGAGGCAGTCAAGGTAAGTGGCCATTCATTCCCATAGGAATATCTGGTAGCATTCCATAATGGTAATGAAGTTTGCCGTGTGCAGGGTTAAGGCCAATGATGTGTAGATCTTACAGCCAAGACCATTGAGCTTGCAGTCTTTCTGGCTGAAAGGTAAGGAGTGAGGCCCTGAACACTTCTTAGCTGAGATGACCTCTGTCACAGTTAAGTTGGCAGTGGGGTGGGCAAAAAGAGTCACAGCCGTCTACCAAAACATCATACATGTGGTCAATCTTCTTGGATGTGGGAGAGACTGATGCTGGCATAGCCCAGACAGATTTGGCTATGTCCAGTAAGTTCCTGGGAGCATCAGAAAAGTGACCAAGACCACATTGGGTGGATACAGAACCTTCCGGATAAGATCAGAAACAGTCAGTTCTGAGCAGACCCTATCAAGGTTCAGGGACAGGGCCATGCAAACCAAATATTCAGAATACAGATGGAGAACCTCCGTCAAAGAAAAAGGGAATCAGTCCGTGATGCACTTGTTGGGTGACGGTTCTGAGGGAGTGTCAGAACAGCATAAGGACGGGAGGTTCTCTTCATCCAATTCTGAAGGGCTCGGATCCATAGGGAACCATGTTGATGGTGGGGCATGATGGGGCCGGAGGCTTTGTTTCACAGGGGATGGTAATTGCTATTCCCACTGCATTAGCTAGTACTGGAACCACTGTGGAGGGGGCAGTCCCAGTAGTGCACAGCTGAGGACTCACCTGAGAATCTGTGATGCTGCTTAGCTGGGGGAGCTTCAGCCACAGAAAGGTACTGTGGAGGAAACTCAACAACCTAATCAAAGGTCAACAAGATGGTCTTGGAGTCGGGGAGGGGTCTGGGGTCACTGGGTGGGGAACAGATCTGCTCCCGCCCAGGTAGAGGAAGAGTGAGAAGTCTTATGCTTGGATTTTGACTTTTTCTCCTGCAGTGGTAGTTCCGAGGAACTCCACAATGCCAAGGATTTCTTTGGAGCCAATACTGGGCCATTTCTAATATGGATCCTAATAGCCCTGGCCCTACACGCCAGTCCTGACTCCTTAGAAGGGGTCTGATCCTTGCCCAGAGCCACCAAATCCTTTTCCCAAAGGGCAGCTTTCAGCCTTGAAGCTTGATTCAGACAAGCTTTTGGGGTGAACTGCTTGCAAACTGGGCAAGCAGAAACACTGTGGGCTTCACCCAGGCACAGGAGACAACAATCTGACATTTTTTCCTGCCTCCCCACAGCACTGTGGCTTATTCATGTACACACACATATCCAAAAGACTGGATGGAAATGTTTGGATGGGAAAGTTTGGATTTTCCTATCCTGCCCCACAGCAGCCATTTCCTCTCCCTACATCAGAGAGTTTTTTAAAAAAATGGTTACTGAATAATATTATTACATCAATATACTGTTATACTAAAATAGGCACCAGGTTCTCTCAGTTCCCAACTTCCATTTTTTAAAGAGAGTTAAATCTCCAGCCCCTTTCCTTTCCCCTGTATGGGAAAAAAGTGCAACTCCACAACAGAACAGGATAGAGACTTACTTACAAAAATGAATGCTGGGAACTCAGAGAAACTGGTGCTTATTTTAGTATAACAATATATCAATGTAACACTGTTAAATTGTCAATTAAAAACAAAAACTACCCGGAAAACGTGCTGTGTAGAAGCTCTGTCCCTGCCACTCTGTATTAGCAACCACAGCAGCTACAGGAAGAATACCAGACACACTAATTATTCATATGAACAGGGGACATCTATATGTTCCACTGAGGACAAATGCCGTATTTCTATAATCTGGGGGTGACACTTGTTCTTTGAGATATGTTCTCTCCTGGGCCAGATTCATGTCAGGTGAATGTGTGGTATTCATCAAATGTTCTTCTCCATAGGTCAACTTCATGTTGCCTCTGTAATGTTTAGAATCAGACCACATGGAGTCAGACTTGGATAAACACATTGAAAAGTTTTTTAATTTTTTTAATGCAATTAGGGTCACTTTACATGATCTAATTCACCATACTTTTAGGAAGACAATTTGGAGCAGGACTGCATGGTAAATTCTGACAACTGCTATAGTTTCAAAGTAACAGAAAATCTGAGCCTTGGCATGTAAATCTCAAGTGGTGTAGCTAAATTGCAAACACAAAGAATGGGCTATTAGAAAGTTATATGACTATGCAGAAATCCTATAGGAACATAGGATTATTGGTATGAAAACCATGACTAGACTGTCATTTTGAAATATAAATATAAATACACTGTATTGTTCAGGAGAAACAATAAACATTTATTTAAATATATCCAGAGAAGGTAACCAGCCAGAGAAACAGTAGGTTTCGAAGACAAAAGGTATAAAATATTGCTAAAGGAAGATGGGGAGATGGAAGAGAAGCTCAATGAATTATTTGCTTCTTTGTTCAATGTGGAAGGTGTGGGACATGTACCTATGCCACAGCCACTATTTTCAGGAAGGGAGTCTGAAGAATTGAGTCAAATTGAGGTGATCAGAAATGAAGTTCTAGACCTACTGGGGAAATTAAAAACTGATACGTCTCCAGGTCCTGATAGCATACACTCAAGAGTTCTAAGGGAACTCAAAGGTGAGATAGTTGCTCTACTAACCCATATATGTAACCTATCACTAAATTCAGCTGCTGTACCAGAAGTCTGGAGAGTAGCAAATGTGACACCAATTTTTTAAAAAGGGTCCAGAGGGTAACCATGAAATTACAGGACAGTCAGCCTAACATCTGTCCCCACCAAGTTAGCAGAAACTGTAATCAAAGATAGAATTATTAGGAACACAGAGAAACAAAGCCTCGTGGGGGGAAATCAGCATGACTTCTTGCAAACAGAAGTCCTGCCTCACCAAGCTTTTGGAGTTCTTTGAGAAAGTGAAGCATGAAGACAACAATGACCCAGCAGACATTATGTACTTGGACTTTCAAAAGGCTTTTGACAAGGCAACTCACCAGAGACTCCTGAGTTAACTTAGCAGTCATGGGATAAGAGGACAGGTTCTCTTACAGATTAAAAAATGGTTAAACACCAGAGTAGGAATCAATAGACAGTTCTAACCACGGAGGGAAGTAAGCAGTGGGGTGCCACAAAGATCAGTATTGGGGCCAGTACTATTTAATTTATTCATAAATGAACTGGAACTAGGGGTGAGTAGTATAGTGACCAAGTTTGCAGATGACCAAGGATGACTGTGCAGAGCTCCAAGAGGATCTCCACAAACTGGGTGAGTGGGCAACAATGTGGCAAATGAAGTTCAATGTTGGTAAGTGTAAGGTGATACACTCTGGGACAAAAAAATCCCAACTTTAAGTATCGGCTAATGGGATCTAAACTTACTGAGATTGAGAGGGGAAAAGATCTTGGGGTCGTAGAGGATAGCTCAATGGAAGTGTCAACCCAGTGTGCTGCATTTGGGAAAAAAGCAAGCTCTATGTTAGCGACTATTAGGAAATGGATTCCACATAAAACAGTTGATATTATAATACCCCTGTATAGATCTATGGTGCAGCCTCATTTGGAATACGGTTTCAGTTTGGAATACATTTCAGATGTCTAAGGAGCAACATGATAGAGATAGCATCACAATAGTTTGCTTTCTTTTTCTTTTCTTTTTTAAAGAAAAGTACCAAAACAAATGAAACATGATTCAGAGTAGGTTCAGTTTCAAATGTACAGAAAATTCATCCCTGACTGTCATTTTTGGGGAACAAGCTCTTGCTCCAAGTCACTAGCTTTGGGTAGTGAAAGGTGGCACTTCAGCTCCTTACAGCTCAATTGTAAGAGCGGAGCCAAGTTGTCAGCCTAAACACAGCTTTATGGCAACTGGGTCACATAGCAGTAAAAAAGACATTTCAATCAAAAGAATGAACCACAGAATGAACTACAGAAAGACCAAGCCAGGGTTTCATGGCACAACGATTTCAGGAGCCCTCAGGGTCTTAAAAACAAAAAACACCAGCTACAAAAAATATGTTAGATCACAGGGCTCATCTAAAGAATGCAAACAGAGCTGTTGCTGGACAGAAGAGTGTACTCTATATTTCAAATGCCAGAAATGCAAGCTATCTTCACAAAAGAAAGGACAGATTTGCAATGGTTATATTATCTCCATAAATGGACTAACCAGAAACACACAGGTAAATTACTTTATCCTGAATCTCACATGGAGGCCTACAGTTTAAATAAAATAAAATAAAACATGGGTCTCTGGCAGTGTTCCCTCTAAGCTGAGTAAGTGTGAGCTAGCTCACAGTTTTTTAGCCTGCAGCTCACACATTTTTCTTAGCTCAAAAAGAATGGGTCCAGAGCACACTAGTTCATGTCGTAGCCAAATCCCTTGCTCACAACTTTAACACCAGTAGCTCAAAAAGTAGAATTTTTGCTCACAAGACTCCACAGTTTAGAGAGAACATTCGTCTCTGGTTTGGTACTGGTTATAATACAATATGTATAATGTAAATATACACAGGCAGAGGTTTATCATAAACATATCTATTGTTTATACCTGAAATAAGAGAGTGGCAAGAATACATGAGGAAGCAGTACGTGCAAATTATTTAAATATTACATTTTTCTTCTATGATTGCAGAAAAAGCCACACCAAATACAATGTGCATATACTGCCCTCATGCTGCATGCAACAAAAATGCTGAAAATGTATTTAAAATGTATCACTAAGAAGAAGAAAAATCAAACTAGCTTGTAGCAAATTATTAATTGCAAAATTGTCATTTTAAGGTACTTAAGGATGAGGGGAAAAAATGATACTTACTATAATACCTGTGGGAACTTCACGAAGAGAATATCCTGGTTTGTTAGGAATCAGTTGCTGGCCTATCAGTTCATAAACAGCAGGGAAGGATAACAAGTTGATCAGAGCTAGAAAAGACTAAGGCAAGAAGCAGGGTGATGCTGTAACCAAAATGTTTAGTAGCAGTTAGTTGAAAAAGTCAAGTTACAATAAGAGGTTTTATCGTTACTTTGCTCTTCAGGAATGTGTCATATGCAACACACAAGGTGTCTGCTCTTAGTGGACCAACATGAGTCAGTGAGGCTATTTTCTTTCTTGAGTTATATAGAACAGAAAGAAACAAACCTGACAGACCAAGACTGACTATAAGTGATAAAAATAATTTGTAACATGCCTACAGCAAAAAGGAGATCTAGCACAAACATCTGGGATAAAAATAGATTATAGCATTGTTTTGGACCAATGTGGGTACCTACAACTTCTTCCAACTTATTGAAGTTAATCCAAACCTAGCAAGCTTCGCAATCAGAAGGCAGGATTTGAGGTTGATTCATCATATAAGGCAGTGGCCAGTCTGACTGATGCATGGTAAATTAGAGAGGAGAATGACATCAGAAGCTCCTGCCTTTAGCACCTGTTATGTTGAATGCTCCCCTCATTTTAAATCTGCAAAGACCATGACTTAAGACCAACAACTGCCCTGTTATCCTTTTAGGGCCTTTTTGAATCATGACATGATCCTAATGACAGCTGGTAGACCTTAGCCCTTGTTTATTCACACTGCAGCTACAGCCAGCCACACATCTAGCGATGTCACCACCACCCCTTGCCTTCTATCATCCTCACTTTGAAACAATCAGGTTTCTCCTTCAGACAAGCAATGCCATTCACAGAATTTATTCACAGAATAAATAACCTAAGATCTATCTAAGCTCTTCCTTCATCCCAAAGGAAGTACTTTTTAAAAAATTCTATGCCTGATGTATAACCTAGCCCAATAAAAATCAATGAAGAAAGTTACTGCTGTAATCACATAAAGATGTGGAAAAGATTTAGAATGAAACACAGGCATTAACGCAGTGCTTCACAAAGCAATGGCAATTTTCAATATACAGCACAAGCAGACACTTTCCCATTTCTTTTCAAACTCTACTTGCTTAATTTCACCCCCCCCCCCAAAGGGATATTCGCCAAAATGGTGATTATTTGTAAGTAACTTGGACCATGACTTTTATTGGAGTACAATTTTACTCTGGATAATTGTCTTCATTTTAGATGTTAGTAATTGTGTTCACTGTTATGGCCCCTGGCTGAGATAATAAAACTGACTGATAGAAACATTCACTGAAGTTGAAAATACCATGATGTGATTACACATAACTTCTCTAGAACTGATTCAAACATTGTGCATCTTTTTGTTAAATCTAGAGAGTTTATCACCCTGAGTCATTAGGCTTACCTAAAAATATTTCTAGCTAGGAAAAGCCCTACTACAACCTAAAGTGAATCACAGATTGGAGTCAATATCTTACACAAGTGGGAACCCACAAGGACTTCCGGGAGGCATCTCACTTCCCCCTCCCTCACTATTTTCTCTTTCCCTTTTGTAAAAGCCCCCACAGTCTCTGTCCTTCTCCTGTTTTCTTCTCTTCTTCCCTCCCAACAAACCTACATTTATCTGCCCCTCTGTCTTCAGTTTTTCCTCTCCCACCCAACTGCCTCTACCTAGGAAAACTATGGCCCAGTTGTGTGGTGCTTACTAATGGGCTAGGCCCACTTGCATGGTAAGGAATCCTCAAGGACTGGGGGGGCACCTGTACCCCTTGTACCCCCTTTCCTGCACTATTTCTTCTTCCCTTCCCCCTGGCAACCCCCATATCCTCTCCCCTTCTCAGCCATTCACCAACATACCTTTTTATCTACCTCTCATCTTCAGCTATATTTATAATTTATTTATTTTATTTATTTATTGCATTTTTACCCCGCCCTCCCCGCGAACGGGCTCAGGGCAGCTTACACGGGGGCACAAGCTCATACATAAAAACAGTATAAAACCATAAAAACTATTAAGTCACAACAAAACAAATAAAGTGCTCCATACAACAAGATGGTCTCTGAAGATGGTATCATCATTTCATCAGGGTGAAATTGTCCTGTCGATGGTCCAAGCCAGTCCAGGAGCATCAGTGCCATGCAGAATTATGGCAGTTCTTCCGGGGACCACTCCCAACCCCGTTGTTTCAGTGAGGGTAGTAATAGGTAATTTACACCTCACCTTTCTCCACAGTGGGGACCAAACCAGCTTACATTATTCTCCTCTCCTCCTTTTTATCTGCACAACAACCCTGTTGGCTATTATAGTTATACCTTATAGTTTTTCTTACATTATATTATACCTTATATTATACTATATTATATCTTATATTATAGTTATACCTTATAGGTTTTCTTAGTCAACGACATCCAAACATGTAGATTTAAAATGGCAAACTATACACGAAGAAATACTTATCATATATTATGCTTCATTTAAGTATCATGGGTTGGATTCTATGAGCCTCCAAAAGAATGAACTCATAGAACTGCCTCGCATATCTTCGTGCACTCCTCAATAACAAGCACTTTCATAAATCCTTTCTCGCTGCAGCCCCCTGCGCTCCACAAAAAGCTTTTTCTGTAGGTTACAATATCTTCCAGTTCCAGCTTCTTGTTATAAATTCCCTGTATCACAACCCATTCTGCTCCCTCTTTCTGCGAGAGCTCCTTTCATTCTTGGATCACAGATCATCCAGGAGAGGATCATGGATCCTCCTGGAGTCAAGAAACTATACAACAAACTATACAGAATCATCTCTTACCTTCTGACAACTTCGGTCAATGGGATCGACTGGTGTTGATCTGGGATTAGTAATTCTAACATCATCTCTTCCACATTCTAGAATACCCCACAACTCAGTAACAAGTGCTTTTATAAATCCTAAGAAGATGATAATTTATTTTATTGACAGAGTATGATAGACAAAAATACACAGCAACACCTGCAGCATGAGGTACTGGACAGAAGCAACATTTTCTGTCACTTACTGCATACATTTAAACATCACACTCATGCACCCTGAGAAACTGCTTTGAAAGCTACCTCATGTCTCTTTTTCCCCTTATTAAAAAACTATATATGCGGCACATGCACAAAGAACGGCACATGACCAAAGAAAGGAACAAAGCACACAATGAAAAGTAGCAGGGGAAATCTATCACAGAGACAGATTGTTACTAAGGTTTGTTCACATATTGATCACTTATAGTAAGACAAACTCAAAAAGACAAAATTACCAGAATTCTGTAGAGCTATGGCTCCTGATGCAGTTGCTGCCACTTGTGAAACAATTACTCCATAGCCAAACTTTTCACATCCACTGACCTGGAAAAAATAAATATAACCCCCATTAAGTTTAAAGGTCACAAACACATAACTGCTGCAGTAGGAACATGGCTTACAAAAGAAAATAAACCTGTTAGTCTTCATATATACTGCAATTTGTTATCAAAACAAACAATTAATTCTGTAATCAAATGTATCATTAGATCCTAACTAGGATTCTGATGATATCGTATAACTCCAGCAGAGACAGATTACAGTATAGGCAATTAAAATTGTTCAGGCAAAGCAAATTGGGGGGAGCCAACATTTCAGGAGATTATATTCTAATGGTTCTTTAAAATGTTTATATGTACCTGGAGGTTTTTTGTAAATCTGCTGAACATGAAGGTCACACACTCAGTGATTGCTCCTGTGCTTTGTAGCAGCAAAAGCCCTTTTGGTGTGGCAGCAAAATTTAGCAAGTCATCTAATAAAGTCTCTTCCAATACAGCACTGAAAAACACAACAGTAAAAAAGTGAAGTAAATAAACACACCCTCCCAAGTAAACTAAACTCTTCTTCATTCACCAAATGAACTGTTAAAAGCCATTACTTTTTCACAAATGGCTGTTTTGCAATACAAAAGACATATGGTGCTCTACCAGTATACGATCTCTGTTATGAAAATGTTTTCTATTCAGCATTGCCTACACCACCCAATCTACCATCTGTCTGCAATTAATTCATTTAGAAAAGCATCTGTATGGTCTATGGATGCTTTACCTACACTGGAGCTGTTTGCACGGAAGGTCTAGAGTTCTTTTCCTGGATCTAACATGATAGGCTGTTAACTCTGCTTAGGCACACTTTTGTCAAACACAGAGGCCACAGGTTACCCATGCTTTCAAACTGATATAAAGAAAGTGAAGCTGACTCTTCAAAACAATGTGCCTTCCCACATAAAAGAAAAGTTATAGCAGCAGAGTTCTTGAATAATGCCAACAAATATTAGAACTAGAAAGGATAGAGTTGCCAGTCCCTAGGTCCAGGTGGGGGTTCTCCCACTTATGGCAGAAGCCCCTCCCCCAAGAGCGACCACCTGCATGACCACACTTCTCCCTCTCCTCCTGTCCAGTTTAAATGGCTCCAGCTAATTAGTGGGGACCACATGGCCCGCTGACCAGCTGGAGGGCCCTTTAAATCTAGCAGGAGAAAGGGGTGGGTGGCTGGGCAGGTGGTTGCTCTTGGGGCAGGTTTGGGAACATCCCCCCCCCACACCCATAACATTCCCAAATCGCCCCACCAGAGCAACAAGGGGACCTGGCAACCCTAAGAATGGAACTTGGAAAAGCACATAGCTAACTACAACAAAGCAGCAAAATCTAAGTGTCAGGTGTAGGCAACTTTTGCTAAGGATGTCAATGATTCATACACATGAAGTAGTTTATCATTAGCAACAGGAAAGCCCTAGTTGCATTCAAGAATTCAATCACTGGGTCTAAAAACGGTAACAGGAAGGAGCCATCAAATTACAGACCAATCAGTCTGCTGAATATCATAAGTAAGATATATGCTAGGCATCTCTTGGATAAACTTTTGGACTGGTTTGAACAAGAAAACATTTTAGCAGCAGAACAGGCGGGCTTTAGGCCAGGGAGATCTACAATAGATCCATGCTTAATTATCCAACACCTTATTGAGAAATACTCATCTAAGGGAATAACTTCACTTTACACAGCCTTTGTTTATTTCAAATCTGCATTTGATTCCGTATCCAGAATGCGACTTTGGGTCAAATTATCAGATTCATCTATTGATAGAAGACTCCTATATCTTATATGGGCATTACATGAACAAACTTATCTGAGAGTAAGATGCAGCAGACAAGGACATCTTACTGAACCCATTCAGATCTTCAGAGGTGTCAGGCAAGGCTGCTTGCCACTGTTTATTTTTTACATAAACTATCTATCTAGCTGGCTTAACACTCCAGAACTCCATCCCCCTAGACTTGCCAATAGGACAGTACCAGTGTTATTATATGCTGATGACACAGTGCTACTCTCCAGAACCCCTGTAGGATTGAGGAGGGCTCTTGGGAAGCTCTCCTCATACTGTGAAACAGAGTCTCTTACAATCAACTACCAGAAAACCAAGATAGTTGCTTTCGGGCGTAGACTGAAAATGTGGTCTGGTCAATTAATGGCCATTGCATCGAGCAAGTTAATAACTTTAAATATCTTGGGGTAGTCCTGCAGGCCATGGGTTCTAGGCTTCAACATAGTAAGTATGCTGCAGACCAAGGAGAAAGATCTGCAAACAGTATTGCAAAATTCCATTACTCTCAAGGGGGGTTATATGTTCCCACAGCCCTTAAATTATATAAAGCCAAGACGCTAGCCCAACTGTTATAAGGCTCATTTATGGGGCCACCCAGTTCCTATTTTGTACCTCTAGAAAGAGTTCAGTCTAAGTTCCTAAGAACTATCTTACAGGTTCCTAGATGTGTGTCAAATGCCAGGGTAAGACTGGAGACAGGCTGTTTAAAAGTTGGAGCCTGGGTCTGTATTCTATCAATACATACCTGGCTAAAGGGGTATCTCAACCCACAAGGTTTACTCCCTGTGGTATCGTCTGCATATCTGAGGTTGTTGATCTTTTCCCCAGCAATCTTAATTCCCCCCCCCAGGTGCTCTTATCTTTTGAAACAGACCAAGCAAAAATATTAGTTAAGCAGAGAATTGAGGATATAGAACGCCAAACTGACCTTTCCAGCATACAAAACATTAAGATGAGGGCAATTATCAAAAATACTGTGGTTCCAGCCAACTATTTAACATCTCTTTAAGTAACAGGGTTTAGAAGAGCCTTCACTCTGGCGAGGTGCTCTGCCCTCCCTTCTGCTGTACTTGAAGGAAAATACAAGAATACTCCTTTCTCAGAAAGGCTTTGTACCTGCCCATTAAGGGAGGTTGAGACTACAGAGCACATGATTTTTAGATGTCCGTATTATAAGGTGGCGCATAATAAAATCACTCTGCTGACTGAACAAATTCTGGGTCTTTCCGAAAAAGTTAGACTCGAGTTTCTTCTATCTGATAGAAACCTCAAAATTACCCACCAAGTAGCCAGTTTCTGTATGGTGATACTCAGATCACGGAAACTCTAAGGTAGCTAGTTAGATATAGTTGTTTGATATTAGATTAAATTTTAATTTGCTTTTAATGTGTCACTGATATATCTTAAAATCTTGGAATATTGTAAAGGTGTACTTCTTTTTGTATGACTGGTCTAAGGACTGTAGAAATACAATGATTGATTGATTGATTGATTGATTGATTGATTGATTGATTGATCGATCACCGGATAATGCCCATTTATTAGATTTATGTTTGCCATACTTATAGCCTGATGCTGGACATTTTTACTCAGAAAGATCTAGGAGTTCAAAGTAATTTACTTCTAAGTCAGCACAGATAATAATACTGTATGTTCAGTTTTAGCTATGAGACATAGAGTACTTATTCATGGAAATGCAGCATAGAAAGCAACAATGAGCATTGTAAAATATTATGATAAAAATGTGGATAGTAAATACAATACTAATCATTTTAAAAATCAAACAAATATGTTACTGTAATACTGCATGATTTATTCTGGCTAGCCAATAAAGTCTACTGAACACTTTCACTCTCCTACTTAGCAAAGATAAATGCTTCAAAGTCTAGTTCACTGCCTGATAAAGGAAATATAACACTACAGCAACAAGAGAACAAACTAGGAGAAAACATCTGCATTCAACAAGATAGAAAAATTCAAATGAAGAAATAGTGTCCTACCTCACTATTATGAAGAGGTATAAGTCTATTATCATAACCAGTGTTACCATTCTATATAGTAGCCCTAATAACCCATTCTTATCAGACCTTGGAAGTTAAGAAGGATCAGTACTTGGATGAGAAAACATCAAGGAAAACTGGGGCTGGTATGCAGAGGAAAGACATGGCAAAACCTCCGCTCTTCATCTCTTACCTTGAAAACCCCATGAAATAGAGCTTCATGGTATTGCTATGAATCGGTTGTGACTTGAAGGCACATTTTACTTACTTAACATTCAGTACTGACAAAGAAACTGATCTGCGTATTCTGCTGAACCCCATTCTTTAGGAGGAGCCAGCTTCAAAATAGCGACTGATCTACCTCTTGGGGAAAGTATGCTCACATGCTTTTGTGAATTCAAAGTTTTTATTGTCAGCTGTTAATGTGCCATAAAAGTCAATTAATATGTAACAGGTATGAAAATTGGTAAGAAGTTACATGGCCTAGCAGACATATGAAAGGTTAATATATACCATATTTTTCGCTCCATAAGACGCACCTGACCATAAGACACACCTAGTTTTTAGAGGAGGAAAACGGGAAAAAATGTTCTGAACCCTGGGGCTGTCATTCCAGTTCCTGAACACTCCTGGCCCTGACATTCCAGTTCCTGAACAAAACAGGAACAAGGATCCTGAACAAGGATCTTTGGAAATACTGAGGTGTACTGTGACAGATATAAGCTTTGCAGTACAATAAAAATCTTTATTTGGATATGTTCAGTATTAGTATTTTAATACCCTTAGGAGCAAACTGGAACAATAAACACTTCTTAAATGTAGTTTTGAAAATAACACTTTGGGGGGGATCTACACATGGAGCAACAGTCTTGAAATTGTTAGCACACAGTGGAAGTACTTCCAAGGAACCAATAGCAAAGGGATTTTCCTTTAGACTCACAGACATTTGTTGAAGAAAACCCAGTAGCCTGAACCCACATTAATCTTCCACTAGAGTTTGGCCTGAAAACGCACTATAGGTTCACTGATCCATTACAGCAACTGGTCAGGAACCAGATGAAAGAAACACTGCCATAATTCTGAAAACTTTGAATACCAAGAGAAAGACAGAGAAAAGGAGAGGAAGTGGAAAGGTGAGTAAAAAGCTCCTTTACTGCTGAGAAGAAGAAAAAAAGATTGGTGCAAAGCAAGATTCCTAAACAAAAACTACACAATACCATTTAACAAGATGAACCAAAACAACACAAAGCAAAGCTTCAGAACTTTTCATCAGGGACCTGTATTTCAGAGGGAAAGCACATCTCACTCACTGCCTCGCACTAGATCTGGTGTGGAGATGAGTGCTGCTCACAGCCGAACCTCGCTGGTGTCGCCGCCTCCTGAGGCAAAGGATTGGATGGCTGGAGAAAGCCGAAGCTCCGATTGGACCCGGTGGGGCTGCCTATCTGGCTGCCTTCAGGCTTGGTTGCAGCCTCGCTTCAGGCTTGGTTGCAGCACAGCGTGGGGATGTGGGTGGTTTTTTAAAAGAATAAAAGCCGGCAGGTCGGGCTTTCAATCACTCCCTCCCCCTCCAATTATCCCGATGGTAGAACAACCCGGTTGGCCCCAGAAGGAAGCCGAGACTTTCTTGGAAAGCCGTGGAGGGAGGGGAGGGGGATGGAGGGGAGGGGAGGGGGACGCTTGCAAAACTCACTCTAACTTTTGCCATGGAGCAAAAATTCTCCTTTGTGAGCTGCTGGCATTAAAGTTGTGAGCTAGCGATTTGGCTGCTGCATAGATCAGTTTGCTCTGGAGCCCTCCTTCCTGAGCCTAGACAAAAAGGTGTGTGCCGGAGGCTAAAAAGCTGTGAGCTAGCTCAGCTTACAGGGAACACTGGCGGCGGGGGGGGGGCACAGTATTCGCTCCATAAGACGCACACACTTCCCCCCACACTTTTTTTTGGAGAAAAAGTGCGTCTTATGGAGCGAAAAATACGGTAATATATGTCTCCATTACATTTTAATCAAAACACTCAAAATGTACCTTATATAGATCACAGCTTATTAAACCATCACTTGGATCCACAGTACAGAGAACAAAACTGTCTTATCACATTTTGTACCTCATAGTGCAGCCCACTGGGACCCACTCCTGAAATTTTGCTCCCTGGGATCAAGGGACCATCACAAACAGCACGTTGGCAACGCAGTAGGAGGAACAAATCCGCAAAAATATTCCCCCACTGCCAATCAAAGTGCCACTTTCCTAGTATAAGTGCTGTTACCCTGAAAGAGCCCCCCTTGGCTCCTACACCTATTTCAAAAATACTACTTTTTCTTTTGTGGAATTTTGTGGCCATATTATTTTTTCCAAAATGTCTTAAACAGAGTAGTGACAGTACACAAAAATTAAATGGAATATATAGATTATTCATTTTAATGACACATCATGGGAGAATTATTCCAGGTACCAACACAGAAGGCCTAGCCAGGTGTCTGAAAAGAAAAAGCACGAATCCTTTGATCAACCCATTAAAAACATCTATTTACACAGCACCATCCATGTGTATGGTGGTTTACAGAGTACAAATATAGGCCCTTGTCCAGAACAGCTTATGATGCCAGATCTCCAAGGAGCAAAGAGAAGAGGATACAGATAAGCAAGGAAAGAATATGCATTGATTCTAGGCACACATACACAGGATTCATTTCAGTATGGAAGAAGTATAAGGGGTTATGTCAAAGACTTCAGAGAAAAGGTCAGTAATAAGCCCTTGAAATACTCCACTTAACTAATAACAACCAAGACACTTTTATCAGAGAAAATTTTGAGATTTAAAATATCTTCTAACTCTACATATGTGAATTTACAAGCCTGAATATAAAACAGTACTTACAAACTCTGTGATTCTGGACTTACTGATGAAATACAGTCTGTCCCAGCTACAGGAGTAGGAATTCTCTCTGAAAGTAAACTAGTCTGTAAAACATAAAAGTAAATAAAAACTGAAAAAAATTAGACTACCAAAACATTAGTATCTGACCTCTAAAAACGTTGTATGCTTCTGGTATTTAAGTATGTCATCAAAAATATGATCCCTTTTACAGGTATTGCAAAAGTAAAAATTACTATTCTCTGAAAGTTCCGGATGCAATTTAGGCCCAACAGCCATTTTAAACAGTAAAATCCAAATGCACCTCTGGATGTTTTATGTAAATTAATCTTAATTAAACATCTACTTACAAAATCATGCAAGTTTCAGGCTTCTTACACTTTATATTAGCAAATTCACACCAGTATATACTGTTCTACAGTTTGCAAGGATGAACTTGCTCATACTGTTGGAACACAAGGCTAATCAAAGGTGATGCACATTGGGACAAAAAAATCCCAAAGTATAGGCTACTGGGGTCTGAACTTGCTGAGACTGAGAGAGAGAAAAATCTTAGGCTTGTAGTGGATAACTCAATGAAAGTGTAAACCCAGTGTGTTGCAGCAGTGAAAAAGGCAAACTCTATGTTAGGGATTATTAGGAAAGGGATTCAACATAAAACAGTTGATATTATTATGGACCTGTATTTAATTAGATTCCTTGGCTGCCCTTCCCTGCAAGCAGGGCTCAGGGCAAAATAAATGCAATACATTGTACAAGTTAAAATCCAATTTAAAATACCTATAACATATCAACAACTAAAACAATGCACTTCCCAAGATAGTGAAAAAAAAATTCCCCAGAGGGAGGGGGAGGGGTTGCCTAGGGGGAGGGGTTGCCGAGGGTGGGGGGTACGAGAGTGCCAGATTTCACACTGTCCCATCACTGTCCTCAACCAAAGGCCTGGCAGAACATCTCTGCCTTACATACCCTGCGGAAAGGTAGTAAATCCCACAGGGCACAGATATTCTCAGGCAGAGAGTTGCACCAGGCAGAGCCAGGGCTGAAAAAGCCCTGGCTGTAGCTGAGGACAGCCGGATCTCTCTCAGGCCGGGGACCACCAGGAGGTTCTTATTCTTGGAGTGTAATGCTCTTCTGGGGACATACTGAGAGAGGCAGTTCTGAAGGTATGTGGGTTCCTGACCACTAAGGGCCTTAAGGTCAAAACAGAACAGGTTGGATATGTGCTATTCGAGGGGTCCCAATGAGGACCCACACAGATACTTTCTGGATCAGTTGGAGCTTCTGGGTCAGGCACAAGGCTCATGTACAGCAATTTACAGTAGTCTACCCTGGAGGTGACCATTGCATGGATTACCGTGGCTAGGTCAGGGTGAGGCAGGTAGGGAGCCAGTTGCCTAACCTGGCGCAGTTGGAGGAACCCCAGCTTGGCAACCTTTGTGACCTGGGCCTCCATGGAGAGGGTGGCATCCAAAGTCATGCCCAGACTCTTGACAGTTGGTGCTGGTGATAGGAGTACACCATCAAGAGTCGGAAGTTGGCAACCCAACTGTGGCTCCCCCAGCCACAGAACCTTTGTCTTATCCGGGTTCAATGGTGCAGCCTTATTTGGAATACTGTGTTCAGTTCTGGTCACTCTATTTCAAAAGGGACATTAAAGAGCTGGGAAAAGCACAGAGGAGGGCAACCACGATGATTAGGGGTTGGAGCACCTTCCCTATGAGGAAAGGCTGAAGAGTCTGGGGCTTTTCAGTTTAGAAAAGAGACGATTAAGGGGGGGATATGAAAGAGGTTTATAAAATTATGCATGGGGTGGAGAGAGTTGATAAAGATAATTTTTTCCTCTCTCTCCCAAAATACTAGAACTCGAGGGGATCCAATGAAACTGATGGGCAGTAGGTTCAGGACAGACAAAAGGAAATAGTACTTTACGCAGAGAGTGATTAAAATGTGGAATTCGCTGCCAGAGGACGTAGTGATGGTCACAGGAATAAACAGCTTTAAAAGGGATGACATAGATTCATGGAGAATAACTCTATCAATGGCTACTAGCCATGGAGACTGAGAGGAACTTCCATGTTCAGAGGCAATAATCCTCTGAACCCCAGAGCCAGGAGGCAACATCAGAGGAAGGCCTCAGCCTCTATGCCCTGCTGTTGGCCATCCAGAGGAACTGGTTGGCCACTGTATGAGACAGGATGCTGGATTAGATACAGCAGGGCTCCTCTTATATTCCTTATAATATATACATGCAGAAGAAAGGACATCTATAACTTTTACTTAAAACAGGGAGACAGTCAGCCTTGTGTTAAAAACATTAGTGTACGTTTTAAGGTATCACCTCCACTGTATAAAAGATTACTATTTCCAGGGGTCATTTCATAGAAAAAGAGCTAGGGGAACTCATTAGCATAACTCATTAGCATATGCCACACCCCCTGACATCACCGGAAGTGTGTCATAAGGCCACACCCCCTGACATCACCGGAAGTGTGTCATAAGGCCACACACCCCGCCGCCAATGGTCCCGGCCGCCGCCGCCAGCCTTGCAGCTCCACTGCCGAGCCCCATGAGGGGCCCAGCAGTGGACCTGCAAGGCCAGCAGGAGTGCAAGGAAGCCCCGCGAAGGCCCTCCCTGGCCCCAGGCAGGCAGGGGTGGGGAGAGGCGGGGAGGAAGCAACTTACCCTCCCTCTTCTCCTGCCTCCTCCTGGCTGAATGAGGGCTGGAAGCGGGGCGGCTGGAAGCAGGGGGCGGGGCTTCGTCATGTGCCCCGCCCCCCGTACCTCACCCAGGGGAACTGCGTTCCCCCGCGTTCTCCCCCGAAATGACCTCTGACTATTTCACAATTCAAAATGCCAATCAGGAATAAACATACATTTTTGTATATTTATATGTTTAGGCATAAGGATATGCTTACCTTTTTCCAAGCCTCTACTATAGATTCATGCAAACGATAAGGCAGCAGCACCTCTAAACCTTCACAGGTACTATACATCTGATGGCACACAAAGATGAAAGCACCTTTGAGGACTGGCAACATCTCAGACCCAGACAAGACTGAAATATCTTCATCCAGAAGCTTCTTTGTAAATTGAACTATTGTATGTGCACCCCTCTGGCTACAAAAATGCAAAAAAAAAATTAAGAATAGTTTATTGACTCAGCAAAACTGCTATAAGAGGAAACATTTTCAGCTAGTCATTGTAATGGTAAATGTATCCTGTTTATACAAGATGTCTGAAACTTGTTTAGGAAAATGACTTAATGCCTGCAGCATCTTCCCATGACTTTAGGAATAAATTGATCAAAATAAACCAGTTTTCCCCCATTCAATAGCTTGTTTCATTTAACAAAACATGTAACTGGTAAAATCAGTTTACAATTTACAAGGCAGCCTTGCCCACAGGGTGGTGTTTTTAACACACCAGGAATATTTAACACACCAGGAATATGAACATGCACACACATATGACTTTTTACAGCACAGCACTGGATATCATTCAGTAGTAAAGGTAAAGGTAAAAGTTCCCTTGCTCGAAAACCTTGCTTAATAGGTAAGGGCATACAGACCACTAATTTTTGCTTTTACATTTGTAGGAGTCTGGATCTGGAACTGTATCTTTTTGTCACATAGTTATATCTGACCTTAAAAATCTATTACCTTCTGATCTGCCTTTCTTGTCTCAGCTTAAAGTAGATGTTTCTAGTGTGCTATCAGAAAGGTCTTACCTCACAAGAGGCTGAATCTGTAGTATGACAAGCACACAAGGTCTACTGTACACATAATGAAAATATGGCTTTAGATGGGTATGGTGTATACTAAAAAGGGGCTGTTCTCATAGAAGACATTGTTCAAAAATCAAAGATTTCCTGAGGTTACAGAGTGATAAAAGATACCCTTAGGGAAATACAGTATGAAAGAGGAATGTTTAGAAAATATGATGGAAGTCAAAGGGACTTTTCTTTTTTCTCCAATAGGACCTGGAGAATTCCAACCAAGGACACAGAATCTGATGTATAAAATTTAATCTATGTCTCTCAAATAATCTTCACCATGTCAGGCCAGTTGGGATCAGGGCAGAGGCACAAAATATGAGGTCATGTGCCTTGATGGATCTAGACACTGGAATACAATGTGAACCAATGGGAAGCCTTGAGGGGCTAGTCCCAGGTAATGACAAAAGATTACCTGGACCAGCAGTTAGGAGTCCCGGGGTGTGACGCCAGAAGGGGCAAGACCTAGGTGTGTCCAATGAGGTTTCAGAGGGGCAGAGTCTGGATTCACAATAGTGTTGATGGGATTACTGGAGATGGCTGAATAGCGGTGATGATGGTTCTGCCAGGGCAAGTTGACTAGGTTGCCAGATTTAGACAAAAGGTGGGAATTGGGTCCCTGATAGATGCCAGGAAGGATTGTTAATAATTTGAATGTTTTATTAGTTATCTAGTTATCCTGTGGGAGGGGGCAGGAAGGACAGGTATTGAGACAAAGGATTTTTCACATAGGTATAAGAGACCCGAGTGCCGCATGACGGAGTGAGCTCCCGTCTCTGGTTCCAGCTCCTGCCAACCTAGCAGTTCGAAAGCAAGAAATTGCATGTAGATAAATAGGTACCGCTTCGGTGGGAAGGTAACAGCATTATGTGCGCCTTGGCGTTTAGTCATGCCAGCCACATGACCACAGAAACTTCTTCGGACAGAGCTGGCTCTTTGGCTTGGAAACGGAGATGAGCACCGCAACCCTAGAGTCGGGTTTGACTGGCTTTCGAGCAAGGGAAACCTTTACCTTTTTTATAAGAGTCACAAAAGGGACTGAGTGCAGAGGTGGAGACAGAATGGCTGTGTACCAGATGGCAACTGAATAGCTTAGTGGAAATGCAGATCTGCAACTGATGGAACTCAGCATTTTTTCATATGCATAACTTTGCTGGGTGGAGAAGAAAGGCTGGAGATTGCTTGGAGGGCTGCCTTGTGAAACCTGAAAATGAAACCCTTTTCCAGAGGTTTTGGCTAGCTCTGTGGTTCAGGCCAAGAGTGTCTTCCTTTGGCCTGACTTTGTGGGTTTCTGGTTCAGGTTAGAAGTGGAGTGCCCCTGCTGTTAGGGCTACCTTAGAGTAAGGCAGAGCCTCTGGGTTAACAGGCAAACAGCCCTAAAAGACATCTGGGCAGCTTCATTTAGTGCAGAATGTGGCTGCCCATCCTAACAAGGGTGAATCATGCTGAACACTTCATATCTGAACTAACATCACTGACTATTTATTTCTAACTAGCCTGATACCCATGCTTCGCTATGGTATTTAAGTTCCGTAAATCCAGTTACAATACTGATGATGTGAAGTTTGAAATGTAACATTTGTTATAGGAATTCTAATGGAGAAGATTGTAGTGTAAAAAATGAAGTGAGACGTATGTGCTTTCCCCCACCACCACCAAAGGACCTCTCTGTAAACCACATTGGTGGTTCTGCCCTCAGGTGCTAGGATCACCAGGCTGCTTGGTGAGCTCACTCTGGAGCAGGCAACATAGAACAGTCCATTTAAGAAGCAGTCATCTGTTGTCAACTCCCGCCACCTTTCACGAAAGTGATGGCCTTTCTACTTGTGCTCCTGGATTGTTTTGCTCATATGGAGAATGTGTTGTTCTGAGGACCTCAGGGTGATCTTGCTGGTACTTGGCCTACACTGCTCAGTGCCCCGCATGAGTACTATGTGCAAATGTCTTTGCCACATTCCTAAGTTGCCTCCTCCTTGTAGCATTGGTGTATCTGGCTCAATGTTTGTCAGAAGCTTTCTTGGGGGCAGTAATAGATAAGAGATATAAGGAGGAGTTGGTGTAAGGGAGTGGTGATATGGTGGACATTTCTTCAGGTTCATGAGGGAGGCACGCATCAAAATGGCTCCTATAAAGGTCCTTTACTATCTCCCCATGAACATTCATTAACTCAATTGCCATGCTGGCTTTTCTGAAAAATGTCTATTCAGGAGTCTTGAATCGCTGATTTCTGTAACTGTACTCAACTGTCTGCAGTCTCTTTTAACTGTGTTTTTACCTCAGAACATTAACATCCACAGCTGAGCAATCCGAGGGAGGTAGGGTGCAAACAGGGAGGTTTTACCTCAGAACTCTGAGCTTCACACTTGACCAATCGCGGAGGGGGGGGGAGGCAGCAGCCTGCCAGGCACATGGAAAACAATTGGGGGAACACATTTTGCCCCTTTTTTACCCCCTTAGGGGTCATGTTTCTCAGAAATCTCTTTGTAGTGGGAGTTGACGTCATGGAAGGAATGCACTCCCCTTATTTTGGATTTCTTGGTGCAGGGGTTTGGCCTGGGCATTGAATTGGGAGGGGCATACCCCCCCTTTTCTTCCCAAAATTGCCTCTAATTTATGTTACATTTACGAAGTAGAAGAAAACCAAAAAAAAGAATGGATTTCCCATAGCAATACTAAATTTTTGAAGATAACATTTTTGTTCAGAACAAAAATAATTATTTTCCAGTATTAAATCCAAAATTTCAATCAAAAATATGTGGGAACAGGGATATTATGTTGTTGCTCTAACACTTCTGCAAAAACCTCTCTTATTTCTCCATGGGGTATATTTGTATATAAAGCCCTTACATCAAGGGTCACCAGGTAGCAGCCTTCAGAAAACTGTGTATTCTCCACCTGTTGGATAAAATGTGTGGTGTCCATAATGTATGATTTCACCTGAATTACCAAGGGCTGCAGAATATGATCCAAAAACTGCGATATAGGTTCAAAAACAGATCCTACCCCTGATATAATAGGGTGTCCCGGGGGTGGGCTTCCTTTTTTATGGATTTTAGGCAATGCATTTATTTATTTATTTATTGGATTTATATCCCGCCCTCCCCGAAAGCTCAGGGCGGCTAACAAAGAGGCACAAGTGCCAAAGTTAAAATGGATAAAAACAGAATAAAACAATACAGTACAAAACACTAAAGTGTCGGTGCTCTAGGTGTCACTGAATCAGTAGTTGAAAGATGGGGTTCTGGTAAAAGTTATTAATTCCAGGACAACAGCATACCTCCTAGCAACACAATCATCCCATCTTCATACAGGAACGTATCGCACCCCATTTAATATCCACACAATTGATGGTCGAGGTGCGATAATGAGGGGTAACGATGGTGGAATAATGGTGGCTGCAGCTCCTACTCAAAAGCCTGGTGGAAGAGCTCCGTCTTGCAGGCCCTGCGGAACTGAGCAACGTCCCACAGGGCCCAGATCTCCTCCGGGAGCTCGTTCCACCAGGTAGGAGCCGCCACCGAAAACGCCCTGGCCCTGGTAACAGCAAATTTGATATTCCTGGGGCCTGGGATTACCAGGAGATTTTGACTCCCAGACCATAGTCCCCTTGGGGGAACATGCGGGAAAAGGCGGCCCCTTAGATAGACCAGACCCTGGTATCCTAGGGTAAAAAATCTGGAAAAACTTAAATAAGGATTCTGAAATTATATTTAAAGCAAAAACTTCCATAATGGTGGTCTTGATTAGATTTTGAGTATTTAACCCCTTGTTCAAAACTGATACCTCAGCATCACTAAGTACCCTTGTTGACAAACTAATTACTAAGTTGGATGCTTCCTTTGTGGGTGTGATGTGAATGAGATGAAGTTTATAATTCTATACTGCCATCAAAATAAGCCCTTTCAAATGCAAAACACTGCACAAATCTTATTACAAAAGGAAACTAAATTCATTTATTGATTAAAAACATATCATCCTTTTCGTATGACTCAAAGTATAGACTTTACATCCTATATTGGCTAGCTGTAAGATTTCAAATTACTGGACCTGTGCAATTGTAACCTGATATTCCTCCCTAAGATTATTTAAGGAGCAAGGTTTAAACTGCTTGATCTGTGCATCTGCAGCCTGATCTTCTGGTTTAAATAGTACAGTAAGATCTCTTACCACTTGACCTGTGTTGCTGCAGCCTGATACTTGGTTATAAATTGTGATGCAACACATGGTGGGATAAGGATCCATGATCCTCTGTGATTGATTAAACTGGTTTCTGTATGTGCTACTACTGAGATTGGGGTGAGTTTCTCTGTATTTTTGCATTATGTATCTATGCAATTTATACATATTGCTTGATTGTTTATCCTCATGTGTATGCCTTGAATTTGTATTTAGTCCCACTGCAGCCTATTAGTCCATCAATAAGCAATACAGCATTCAAGCTATTCAATCACGCAATCTAATAATGACGTCCATATACAACATTTGTTATTGCCATAGCAAACCATCAGCATACCTTGCTGTTTCATAAAAGTTTTATTTATTTGAGGATAAAGTCTTACCTTCTATTGTCTGTGGCAGAGGGCTTTTCACCTCCATAGAGAAGAAGTGAAAGACCATCATTTACAGCAGCAATCCTTGCCAAAATATCAGCTATATGTATTAGAGTCATTTCCCGGCAATTCAGATGCATCTGAAAGAAGTCAAATGATCAGTGGGTTACAGGATCTCATGTATAGCCTTTGTATAACCGAAGTGTAAAATGACAAAATCTGGAATTCTTATATTGTAATCCAGAATATGTCAATGACTGGGATGCTTCAAAGTGTTTCCTGGATAGCTGTAAAAGTTCCACTGGCTAAATAACACTGATATTATTTATCAAATAGTATTTTTCAGGATTAATATACATGCTTACTGTCAGAGGATTTAGGTATTTTCTACATCAATTACAAAATAAAACTTTTAAAAAAGTGAGACTGATGTTGAAGAAAATACATTTAGGACTAGGGTGTAAGACTAAATATCAAATCACTGTCCTTTCTCCTTCTCACTCATGTGAAGTCTATTCCTGCTCAGAATCATTCCTTAAATTGATTGCCTCCATGCTGCTTTTCAAAAATCCCAGTTTCATTCTTAATACTAGCTTTTACAACTTGATTACAGTTCAACAATATACTTTATTCCACTCCACAATGCACATGTATTTTAAAAGTGAGTTTATCTAAAACACTGCAAATTATCTAATTGTATCTGAAAATTAAAATAAAATCTTGATTATGAAAATGAACCTTGGGTACTTAACATGAAGGGTCCTTCTCCTCTAAGGAAAGGAAGACATCTTGAAAGGTGATTCCCACTGTCCAATCAGAGAGGCAGAAACAATTTTTCAACTTCCTGTCTCCAGCCTGTGGGAGTCACCCTCTTCAGTTTTGGCAACTCTGAAAGCAGTTAAACTATACTGTCAGCTCTAGAAGAGATTTAAAAAAACTAACAAGAGCCGAACAGCAACATAGCGAAAAAACAGGTAAGTGCTACAGCTAAGACAAAAAGTAAACCTGCTAACTATTTGATAATGACTCCAGGAGGGACAAGATGTCCTCATTTCCCCGGAGGAGAAGGACCCTTCACAGTAAGTATCCAATGGTCCATTCTCCCTCTGAGGTGGAGAACATCTTGAAGGGACCTCCCAGAGCAGTGTCCTCAAATTTTGGGTGGGTCAGCGTTGTCGTCACTCAGCCATTTCAATGAGACTTCCCTGAGTGGCTCAAATGGTAGCTTGGTCAGTGCTGAAAGAACTGTGTGTAGCCTCCACATGGGAAACCTGTGAACCTGTGGTGGATCTCTCAGGATCATGCCTCATAGGAAATGCTGTCTGTGTGGATGTCAAGAATTGTGAGTGCCTTTATGTAGGCAGTTACATGGCCAGTGCTGTATTCTGTTATTTGAGAGTAGAAGTTTTAAGCCCTCTTATGATTCCTTATGGCAGGGATGCCAAGAATGAGTTAAGTGGTGGGTCATTTTTTTTTTCTCCTGCACCAACATATAAACACCTTCCAGGATGTATTATAAATTCTTTTTGTTGATTGTGTTCTGGAGGCCCAAGAGACTTTCTGTGATGTCAGCATCATACCCTAGGTGGAGGAGGTTGTTCCTCTCAACCTCCAGGCAGTCTAATGCAGCCAATCTGGTTGTGGATGCCAGATGGGACCCTGATGTAGCATGTCTGATGAGACTGGTAACCTCCAAAGAGGTTCTATCGACCTCTCTTGAAGGGCCAAGAACCATGGCCTTTGTGGCCAGAATTAAGCCACTAGAATGATTGCTCATTGCTTCTTGATCTTCCTGAGAACCTTGGGCACACTCAGAATAGGTGGAAAGGTGAATAACAGGGTCTTCAGCCACAGAGAGGTGAGAGCATCCATTGCCTCTGTCCTGGGGTAGAAGAACCATCTGTAAAATCTGCTGAGTTGGGTTATGCAAGGAGATATATTGGCAGGAAGTCAAAATGCCTGGTGATCTGTAGGAATAGCTCCCTCTTGAGGGACCACTCTCCTTGCATCACTTGCCTGCTGAGCCAGTCTGCTTAGCTGTTTGAAGTCCCTTTTATGTGCTCTGCTTGAATTGACATCAGATTTTTCTCTGCCCAGGAAATTATCTTTATTGCCTCCTTGTGTAGGGTGGCTGATCTCAATCCCCCTGTTAGTTTATGTACATTTTCGCTGACACATCGTCTGTCCTCATTAGGTTTCCCTTGCTCGAAAGCCAGTTGAATCCGACTCTAGGGATGCGATGCTCATCTCCATTTCCAAGCCGAAGAGCCAGTGCTGTCCAAAGACTTCTCCATGGTCATGTGGCCGGCGTGACTAGATGCTGAGCATGCATGCATATAGGCTATCTGCAGCTGGAAGTGCCTTAATGCCGGATCTATTGCCCTCAGCTCTAGAATGTTGATATTCAATTTTGTTTCTGGTTTGGACCACCAACCTTGGACTGGTTTGCTGTTCAGCATCATTCCCCATCCTGATAAACTGGCATATGTAAAGATCAGTCTAATCTCCAACATCCAATAAGTCTTGCCTTGGCCATTTGTCCAGCACAATAGGCTGATCTTTACCTTCGGTGGTATTCGGTTAAGTGCTCCTTTTCATGATCTTGTAGAGCAAGCCCACTGACCTATCTCCCTTATAAATAAAAGCTGAATGGTGGTGGCACTTCTCTAGAACATTCCACACGCTCCAAAATCAGTTCGCTCTCTGATCTGTCATTCAGAGGGTCTCCCTATCCACTGGCTGCTTTGCCTGAGTCCTGCCTCCAACATTCTAAACATTTTGCTGTTCCTCGCCCCCCCCCCATAGCCAGTGAGAACACAAAGGTTATTTGCATATGCAGCCTCATTGGCCTTTGCCTCGGAACACAGAGGTCGTTTGCATATGCGACTTGACTGACTTTTGCCTCTAACATTCTAAACAGTTTTCTGTTTTGAGGTAAAATGTGCCCAATGTTCAGGTGAGGGCTGGAGATCCCTCATCATTACAACTGCTTTCCAGACGGCAGAGATCAGTTCCCCTGGAGAAAATGGTGGGCTCTGTATCCTTATATGCTGCTGAGGTGGCCCCCATATGACAGCCAATGAGACGTAGCAGTCAGGGCTTCAGAGCACGAGAGAGGCTGCAGGTGTGGGGAGGTGGAAAGCTGGAGAGTGGTTGCCAACTCCAGGTGGGAAATTCCTGGAGAGGTGAGGGATGGAGCCTGGAGAGGGTGAGGTTTCAGGAGGTGTGGGACCTTGGACAGGTACAAAGTCATAGACTCCACCCTCCAAACCAACTATTCCCTTCTGGGGAACCATCGTTGCCAATCTCCAGGTGAGGGCTGGAGATCCCTCAAAATTACAACTGTTCTTTAGGTAGCAGAGATCAGTTCCTCTGGAGAAAATGGTGGACTCAGTGTCATTATACCCTGCTGAGGTCGCCACAGCAAATTGACACTGAGTGTCCAAGGCCGGGGCACCCGCCCAGAGCCTCTTTCTAGAGGCCATTGTATTTATTTCCACAACGGGCCCTTTTCCTAGTCTTTTATAAATATTGATTAATAACGGATTCTTAATGGGCCAAGTCAGGCCTTGTTTTAAACAGACCAAACTTTTTCCTATGCTAAGCAAAGCTAAAAGCCACCCCTGGTGAGACATAAAGGAATGTGTTAAAAGATAGCATTAAAAGAGAGAATGTGTTAAAAGATATGAATGAATACTCTATTGTAAAAAGTTCTCTCTGTCTACTAAAAATGTCACAAATCAAGGCTGAGGCACCGTTTCTCACAAGAGAAAAATGGCTTCTGAACTATTTTAAAAGTAACTCCCCTTCTGTGTATTGCTAAGGGATACCAACAGATTATTTCTATAATATTGAATAGATTTCATAATAAACTTTTATAGATACTTAAGCAATACCTTAGAATGGTTTTAAGATCCATATTGTTGTTAGGAGTTCACACAGAGAGAAATTGATGGGGCAGTGTATTTTAACAGAGAGACTTGAAAATTCCCCTACACCTCAGAGTTCAGAATCCAAAATGTGATTTAAAAGTCTTTTTGTATTTGCAGTCACTAGGAACTGATAAGCAGACAGCAGCAACTTATAAGCCTACAGATCTGGGTGGTTTAAAGTTAACTGCAGACAAATTTATAAGGCTGAATTCTCTATATAGTTGATTTGTCTACGTATTCTTTATTTATTTATTTGTTGCATTTATATCCCGCCCTCCCCGCGAACAGGCTTAGGGTGGCTTACATTGGTCGATACAATGTACCAAGTCCACATAAAACTTTTTAAAAACAATCATACAATTAAAGTGCTCACAGTAATCATTCCTTCATTAAGTCAAGGTGGCATGCTATATGATATAACAACAAAGTTCCCAACTCATCGATCTTCTGATCTCCCACGAGGATATGGCTCGATCTCAAAACTGGGGTCAGCCCTTTACCACAGAAGTTAGTAATAGTGGTGGTTGGTGGTAGTGGTAGGCGGCTACTAGTTGAAAGCCTGGTGGAAGAGCTCCGTCTTGCAGGCCCTGCAAAACTGTAAAAGGTCCCACAGGGCCCTGATCTCCTCCAGGAGCTCATTCCACCAGTGAGGAGCCACCACTGAAAAGGCCCTGGCCCTAGTGGAGGCGAGCCTGGCATCCTTAGGGCCTGGGATGTTGTGACCCCAACCACTGTGCTCTCTGGGGTATGTATGGGGAAAGGTGGCCCCTCAGGCATGTCGGACCCTGGCCATATAGGGCTTTAAGGGTAAGTACCAGCACCTTGAAGCAAATTCAGAATGCTATTGGCAGCCAGTGCAGTGCTTTTAGCACAGGCCAGATGTGCTCCCATCGAGGGAGACCCATCAAAAGGCTGACCGCAGCATTCTGCATTAGCTGCAGCTTCCGGATTTGCAACAAGGGCAGCCCCATGTAGAGAGTGTTACAGTAGTCTAATCTCGAGGTGACCACCGCATGGATCACTGCAGCCAGGTCATTGCGATCAAGGAAGGGAACCAAATGCCAAATCAGCTGAAGGTGGTAAAAGGCCGACTTAGCAGTGGCTGCTACATGGGCCTCCATTGTTAAGGAGGGATCCAGGAGTACTCCCAAACTCCTAACCTCCGGCGCTGGCACTAATGGTGCCCCATCGAAGGTCAGGAGTGGGATCCCCATCCCCAAAACACCCTGAGACTCAGGCACAGGACCTCCGTCTTTGCCGGATTTAGCTTCAGCCTACTCAGTCTGAGCCAACCAGCCACGGCTTGCAATGCCCGGTCCAGATCTTCCTGTCTGGAGTCCGACTGGCTGCCCAACATCAGATAGAGCTGGGTGTCATCAGCATACTGGTGACAGCCCAGCCCATATCTCCAAGCAATTTGGGCAAGGGGGCGCATGTCGATGTTAAATAACATTGAGGAAAGCACCGCCCCCTGAGGCACTCTGCACTCAAGCAAGTGTCTCCTGGACTGCTGTTCCCCTAGCACCACCCTTTGTCCCTGACCCTGGAGAAAGGAAGCAAGCCATTGCAAGGCAGGTCCCTGTATCCCCAAGTCGGTGAGGCAGTGGGTCAGTAACTGATGGTCAACATGTCGAACGCAGCTGACAGGTCCAACAGCAACAGTACCGCTAAACCACCTCGATCCAGATGTCTCCAGAGGTCGTCAGTAAGAGCGACCAATGCTGTCTCCATCCCGAGTCCCAAGCGAAAGCCAGACTGGAAGGGATCTAATATGAAAGTGTCATCCAGAAAGCCCTGCAACCGCCCTCTCAATTAATTTGCCCAAATAAGGCAAATTGGAAACCGGCCGATAGTTGGCCAATCCGGCTGGATCCAAGGATGGTTTTTTCAGGAGGGCGGACCATCGCTTCCTTGAGTGCCCCCAAGAACTGCCCCTCAGAGAGGGACTTGTTGATAATCTCCCTTAGGGCACCTCAAAACCCTTCATGGCCAGTTTTAATAAGTCAGGAAGGACACGGATCAAGGTTGCATGTGGTTGGGTGTACAGCTGTGAACAGTCTGTCGACTTCCTTCAAGCTGAGCAGGCTGAAATAGTCCAAAGCTGGAATCGAAGGCATGCAAGGGGCCTCAAGTTAATTCACTGTTTCAACTGTGGCGGTGAGGTCGCGGCGGAGCACCAAGACTTTATCTGCGAAATAGCTTGCAAATGCCTCGCAGCCAATATCCAATTCCCTAGCATTTGGTCTGCCCTGTGGCAGAGCTGTTATAGACCGAATCATTCTAAACAACTGGGCTGGACGTGAGCTCGCAGATGCAATCGTAGCCGCATAGAACTCGCTCTTAATGGCTTTGACTGCCATCTCATAGGATCTCATAAATGTCCTATAAGATGCTCTTGTAGCTTCATCTCGAGCACGGCGCCACCGTCTCTCTAGCCGTCTCAGCTCTCACTTCATAAGCCGCAGCTCCTGGGTAAACCAGGGGGCAAGCCTAGAGTGAGGGCGCAGAGGGTGCCGGGGAGCTATCTTGTCAATGGCTGCAGACAGCCAACCGTGTCAGTCCGCCACAAGCTCATCCAACGAGCCGCCATGGGGCATCAGGTCCCGCAGGGCCATTTGGAGCCACACTGAATCCATTTGGCTCCGTGAGCGAGCTAAAATATACTCGCCGCCTAAACAGAGTCCGAGTGGAACATTCAGACGGGCCCTCAGGGCATGATGGTCTGACCATAGTACTGCCAAAGCAATAATCCGGTCCACTGTTACCCCAGCCACGAAGATCAAATCGAGCGTGTGCCTGGCTCAGTGAGTGGGGGTCATTACAAATTGGGAGAGTCCCAGCACCGCCTTGGACGACACTAGGTCTGCTGTCTGGATGGAAGCCGTGTCATTGGCATGGACGTTGAAGTCACCCAGGACTATTAGCCTAGGGTGTTCCAGCACCCAGCCTGATATGGCCTCCATCAGGGATAGCAGGCTATTGGCCGGTGCGTTAGGTGGTCAGTACACCAGCCAGATTGCCCCACTCTCCTTGGCCTCCCACACCAGGTCAATGTTCGTTATCTCCAATGACGGGAGCGCCCTGAAGAAGCAGGCCTCCCGAATGAAGATAGCCACTCCTCCCCCCTAGTCTGCGATTGGTGAAGGACTGAGAACCCAGGAGGGGCAAGCTGGGAGACAGCTACAGTCTCCCCATCCCGCACCCAGGTCTCAGTCATGCACATCAGGTCAACCTTCTGTTCCAGCAGGAAGTCCCGAAGGACCATGGCCTTATTATTTATAGACCTGGCATTGCACAGCACCAATGTTGGAGGGGGGTTATCCATCCAGCCCCACTGCCGACAACCTTCGGGATGGGTCACAGGCTGGAAGGGTGCCAAGCCATTCTGTTTCTCCGTGCCCTTCCCTTAACTCTCTGCCTGGACCCACTGCTATACTTTCCCCTCCCCAGGAGCACCAGAATTTGTTGCCCAGACATCACCACACCAACCAGTCTTCGCATTAGCCTCAGACCACTGGCGGGGCTGATGGAATGCTTCACCTATATACTCGCTGATAGCAAGCTGTTGCTTCTGGTGCTGATAGAATCCAATTATCCCACTCGTCCTACTATAAAATTCAGTATCCTATGAAGATTGCTACTAATTTCAATCAAATCACCCCGTCTAGTAATTAAATTGGGCTGGTGACACCTATCCTACCACTAATACCATACATTAATGCTCTTAACGCAACAAACACCCTAGGCTAATAGTCCTGGGTGACTTCAGCGTCCATGCCAATGACACGGCTTCCATCCAGACAGCAGACCTAGTGTCGTCCAAGGCGGTGCTGGGACTCTCCCGATTTGTAACGACCCTCACTCACTGAGCCAGGCACACGCTCGATTTGATCTTCGTGGCTAGTTATCAGTACTAGCAACCAAAAGTCCCATCAATTACACAGTAATTACAATTGTTTTAGTAGGGTGGTAATATAGCCGAATAAGAACAACAATCCCTTTCATTACAAACTAATTATCTCATTTATATTAAGCTAAACTACATCCAATTAGCACCTAATTTATAAAATTTATAAAACATTCCATTACTCTAAACAATTCATTAGTCCTCCAATATAATTAGGGCTATTCCTCTCCAGCCCCAGGCCAGCAGCCATCCACCACAATGATGATAGAAGTTACTGCTTGCCAACCAGGTGGTCTGGGTTCTTCTCCAGTTTTCACATCTGCAGGAGAAGGAGGAAAAATTGTGCTACCCTTCTCTGTTGTTCGTTGTTGTAAACAGGCCACTAGGGGCACTCCAATCCCCAGTCTCCCACAGGCTCTGAGCTCCGCTCCTTGCTCGTCCTCAGCCACGGCCATCCAGTCTGTCCAGTTCTCATAATCCGATGGGAAAATCCCCATCAAGCTGGGGTTCTCCACTCTCACGGTCCAGCTCAGCCGCAGAGGCACCGCCGTGATTGTTGCCTCTCAGTGGCCGCTGGAGTCAAAGCTGCCCAGCGATCACCACCGCCCCGGACTCGCGGCTGCCCGCTGGATTGCTGTCTGGGTTGTTGGCCGGTTGAAGAAGTTCCAAGGAAGGGGAGGACTCTCTCTAGGCTCTCCCACCGATGTCCACAAGCCCACCACTGCTACCGCAACAGACGCAGCCGCCACCGGAGGGGAATCTCCGTCCCAGTTTCGGCACCAAAATGACTGCCGCACCGGCGAAGCAGAGACCGCAAAGCTATCAACCGCCCCACCGACACCGGCAGGAACCTCATGCCAGACCAAGGAGGTAAATAGCCCTCTCACTGGGTAGGCCGGCTAGGAGCTCCATGTCAGGCCAGGGCCATGCCGGAGGTAGAAATATAGTAATAAAATTACAATTTCTCACCCTACACCCTGCAGCAGCAACTGGGTACCTTTCTCACCCCAAACGGGAGCGCCTTGAATTGGTAGTGGTCTTCCCTGATACAGAAATGGAGATATCTCCTGTGTCTTGGAAGAATGAGAATGTGCAGATATGCCTCTAAGATCTACAGATCTACAGATGTAAGTAACTTTCCTAGCTACAGGGATTCTGTGATGGAGAGGGGTGTTTCCATCCTGAAGTGTTTCATTTTGACAAACGAGGAATTTTGAATCCAGGATGGCTCTCCAGTCCCCATTCTTCTTTGGCACCACAAAGAAAATAGAGTAAACTCCACATCCCTTCTCCATGGATGGCACTGGTTTGGTGGCACTGCTTTGCCTGAATAGTCCTGAGGCATTTTTCTTGTTCCTTGGAGAAAGAGACTAGATCCAGACTTCCTTGAAATGGACCAGTCTCACTTTCGCTAGCATCAATGGGACATCTTGCTTTGGGGTGCTTTCCGTCCCGACTGATCTTTTCTGATCTGGCACCAGGCTGCCCGGAAGATCTGGGGTTAAAACCTCCCCTTCTGAAGAAAGGTCTCGATTGGTTCCAATTTCGTCTTCTCTGGTCCTGCTTGAATCTTGGTAAGGCAGTTTGCATATGAAAGGAAGGACCTCCATATGGCTGTTTATCAGAATGTCTCAATGTATTTGGCAGCGCCTTCTTTTTGTCTCTGGTTTCAACTAGGATTTTATCCAGGCATTCCCCGTATAATCTATATCCCTGGAAGGGTACACCATTACAACAGCCTTCGAATGGAAGTCCACTTGCCATGTTCTAAGCCAGAGGGTCTTTCTCACAGCTGCAGCTGAAGACATGGACCTAGATGAAAATATAAGCAAGTGTAGCATCATGTCTGCTGCAAAGGAGGCTGCCTTGAGAATTCTGATGGATCCTTCCCTGAGTCATCTGGTAGCAGTTGGAGTATCTTCCTTGCCTAGACGACAGCTATTCTGGATACTATGAATGCAGTTGTAGATCCTTTTATCACCACAGCCATGGCCTCATGTGTTCTGCATAATGTGAAATCTACCTTTTTGTCCCGACTGTCACGAATAGTGCCTTGATCGTCTTCTGTTACTAGACCAGCAGACTGTGGTGCTGTAATTGGAGTGTCCACAACAGCAACCTGCAAAAAATCATTATAAAACAACGGTAGTGCATATAACTTCTTAAGGAAGCCTGGGTACTGCTTCCTTAAGAAGTTATATGCACTCAGGTTTTAATTGCTTTTCAAAGAATTATGGGAAAGGAAAGGCTCTCTCAGTGGTATCTAACTGAGGGGGATCCTCATTTCCCTTATATCAAGGTTTCTTATTAGTCTGCAATGTCCTTTTCCTCAGCTGCTGGAGACTCTTGGAGCTCTAGTGTCACGAGGGCTTTAGACAGAAGGTATTGGTAATCCTCAGTCTTAAAAAATCTATTTGGCTGCTCAGGAATTTCAATGTCCTTCTCATTTTGTTCATCTGAAATAAATTCTCCCTCTTCCCTGTCAACGGTCTCATCAGAGGAAGAATCGTAGTTCTCTCCCTTTTTCTGCTATAAGCAGAGGCTTCCTTTTGGGCTGCTTTAGTGGGCCTTCTCCCCTCAGGTCCATCTCTCCCAGACCCTGTTCTAATACTTGGTGGGGAGGGAAAGGAGGAGGAGTAAGGCTGCGATCTCCCTGACAATTGGTATTTTTTGCATCCACTGGGTATCACGCCACTATCAAGAAAAATTCTTAATCTCCTCCCTCATGGTCTGCCGAATGACTGAAATAAATTCAGGGGGGAACTTGAAATGCCCCAAGGCATCTTACATTACCATCCAGGTATCCACTGACACTGCTGCCATCTGAGTGAAAGTCCTGTTCTTCTTATAGACCTGTGTCAGAGCCATCTCGTGGAGCCTCCATTTCAATGACTATGGAGGTGGCAGCGTTGCCAGATTCCATATCCTCTGGAGCAGCTCTGCATGCATAGGGGCTGCCTCTGTGAGGTAAATCCTGTTGTTGGGACAGATCAAAATTGCCGTTGTCATGAGCCAAAAGCCCTGAACCAGTTGAAGGCTTTGGCGAGCTTTTCAACAGGCGACACTTTTTCACGTACTTTACCTCGCCCAGCAGCAAGGGGTCGGCTGCGACCACAGAAGTGTGCCACTCGTGGGCCTTGCTGATCTCCCTGGCAGTCTCCCTTGTGCTTGAAGTTAAAGATGCATCGACTTCCCCTTCCAAGAGGAATCTGTCACTGCCGTTGGTATATGCCATTTTATTTTTTTATATATATATTTTATTTTCCATATCACAGGATAACAACACAAATCATATATTTTTTTAAGATACTGCACAATCTATTACATCCTCTTTTACACCATATCGCTGGCAATGGCTGTTTACATTATAATGGTTATAGAAACAAAAAAATTTCCCCCCCCCGTCATTGCCAGTGATTGCTTAGAAAACTATTTTTTTCTCTCCTTAAACTCCAACTCAAATAATACAAACTTAATCAAGTGATATTTATTGTTGTCCCAGACAGTTATTCTTATATCTTATCCATATTATATTAAGCCTTTTAATTGCTCTTAAATAGAAAGATAGACCAGCAACCAAAAAATTTTTTGTCTTCGTGGCGGAGTTCTTGGATGTTGCCACCTCTCTATGAGACTTTGGAAATCCCAAAGGGTTTTTTTCTGTCCCTAAGGCCCCACCCTATAGGAGGTGATAGGGGAGTTCCTCCCGAGTGCCTTACCCGCTATGCTCCCATTGTATGTTAGTGTCACAATGTTTAAAACAATATATTAGTATTAAATCGGCTTATCTAAAGTTGAAGCTGTATATGCCATTTTAAAGGCGATCTTACTCTTCTCTCTCTCTCCTTAATGGAGAGAGTATATGAGAAGCCCTGATGGTCTCCTTTTGCTTTGCTTCCAGAGATTGGGGGAGGGAAGGGGATAGAATGAGGTGAAGAAGGATCAGTGGGGAGGAACAGACTATGAGGAAAAAACAGTAAGTTAAGAAATTAGACAGAAAGATTCACGGTACAAACTGACAAAAGGTTAAAGATTTTAGGATTGAAGAGGCAAAGCCTGTTCCCTAGGTGATTTCCTTGTTGAGGGAGGAAAGAAACTGAAGAGGATGACTCCCACAGGCTGGAGACATGAAGCTGAAAAATTGTTCTTGACTCCCTGATTGGAAGGTGGGAATCACCCTTCAAGATGTCCTCCACTTCAGAGGGAGGAAATCCTTGCCTGCTTATGAAAGGGATAACCCTAACTCTCAAAGGGTGTGCATGATTTTTCCATTATAGTCAAATGTCTTAACTCAAAAAAAGAGATCTAGGCATGGATGTAGGCTCTTGTATGGGGATACTTTGCTGGAAAAAGAACCACACATTCAAACCAGGTGCTGATATAGATCCAGAACCAAGACATCCAATACAACTCCCATTTAAACAGTAACCCTTTCTATCTGGCCATGCTGATCAGAACTTCCGCTCACTAGTCATGTGCAAGAACCTTCTTGTGCATAACTTCAGAGGGGTTATTCCTACACTAGTTTTTTTTTACATTCATTTAGAGGAAGAGCAACATACCTCTTTTCCATTCAATAAATAATGTATTGGTTTAAGAAGTGCCTCTATCACTGTATTAGTGTACAGACATTCAGTTGCACATTCTTTGCGATCACAAAGAATTCTTAGCACATCTGTAATGAGGCTAGCTGGGGAATAATTGCCTGGAAACAAAATGAGAGTTATTTTAAAATATTTATGAACATTTTGATTGATGCAACTAAAGAGAACCAAGTAGCAAAAATTACTTCTTTCTCCTTATCAGCACTACTTTAAATTACAGCTAGACATCAACAGCCAATCAGCCTTCATATTGTGTAGTGTGCCACAGTACATAAAATTAGGAATAATAAAAGTAAATGTTACCTGTATGCACAGTAAGAGTTTTCGGGCAATTTGGTGAACAGCAGATAAGCCGAATAAACATTATAACAAGGTCCGTTACAGACATCAAATCTATGAAAATCAGAGTAAGAGAAAAAATGCTTATATATTAGCCACAATGCATGAACAATCTCTCCTTATATATAATTGTGATTTGGAGTGGCCCTTTGCAGCTCTCCCATTGGCTGTGCAATGCACTCCCTCAGCCATTGGCCCGTCAGCCACCACTCAAGAGGGCTCGCATGCCATTGGCCGGGTGCTGGGTTTGCTCCTCTTCCCCATCCAGTCCCCCTTCAGCCACTGTGTCCTGTCAGAATTACTTTCTCTCTTGACAAAAATGCTTCTCCTGCTTACCTCCTGTGTGGGACTAACTTTTCCCTCAGTGGCTGTTGGTAGGTGTAATGAAATGCAGTTACTTGTGTAGAAATTCTTCTGTTTATTGCCTTTAAAAGGATGGTTAGCTGGGAAGGAGATGGGGTTGCCAACTCCAAGTTGGGAAATTCCTGGGGATTTCAGGGGTGGAGCCTGGAGAGGGTGGGGTTTGAGGAGGTTGCCACAGCAAAATGACACTGAGTGTCCAAGGCCTTGGCACTCTCCCAGAGCCTCTTTCTAGAGCTCGTTGTATTTATTTCCACAATGGACCTTATTCCTAGTATATTTAATAATAAATTCAAAGATTAACTGACACAGTGTTCCTTAAGGTTTTTGTAACTTTACAGATTGAAGTAATTCTTTCAATTACTTAACCACTTGGATTTAAGTAATTAGGCCATCGCTGGGAGATCTGTTTCAGATACACAATGAAAATGTTTATTGTTTTAATCGTATGACACAGAGGATAGATGAAGAATTACCAGATAAGATATTTGTGTATCTGCAGAACCAAAATCTCTGAGTTTTGATAAGTTTGTCTGTCATCCTTACCCAAGAAACATTTTTTTAAAAAAATCCCTTCAAAACTAGGAACGCTCTACAAGGAGCCTGGTTTTGATTACCAAAATTGAATGGAACTTGGATGGTCAAATCACTTCCTGTGCACCCAATCCACATTACAGATGTGCATAATTGCAAATTTACTCTTTACAGACTGATGGAGATCTATAATCTTCATCATGACTGTTTTGGATTCGGCCCTCTCCCACATTGCAATTCCTTCCTTTTCCTAAAATGAGAAGCATGTAAAATAACAGAATCAAGCTGGGGGAAAAACTTTGGAAAACAGCCCTAATGTAAACAGTTTGCTATCTTTTGAAATCTAACCTTACCTTTTCTGTTTTTCAGTTGAACTGGAAACAGTTTCCTGCCTTGTTTATATATCAATAGTCTGCCTAAGAGGCTCAGGGAATGAACAACAGATATATACTGCAATTCTTTTCCTGTGTAGAAATTCTTCTGTTTATTGCCTTTAAAAAGACAATATATGTCAATAAAAATGCTGCCCTTGTATATTAGAGAGGAAACAATTACTACTACAAAATACACAGCAATATATTTGTAAAGGAAACTGAGAAAATATAAAATGCATCTAATATTAAGAACTGGTTTTGCCATTTCAAGAGGGAAAATCCACACAGAGTAGAAAAGACAGAGATGTTTAAATCAGAACACCCTTTTACTTTCTTTGTAATAAAACAGCACACTGCTACACTTTTTATTAAAACATGCACAGAAAAGAGACTTTTCAAATACAATAAGTAAATATTACTCAGCACACATAAAAATTACTTACTAATATGTGACTTAGAAAAAGAATGACACCTGCAAGTCCCATGAACTACTGATTCACAAGCTTCTAAGTAGCAAATGCACTGCTCAATAGATGCAGCAATCTGAGGAATAAAATGACATGAAGCTGCACAGTAAATCCCAGAACCTGTACAAATTTTATTTAAGACAAGAAACTCAGCTTCACCATCTGTAGCTCATTAGCAATTTGTATTTTAGCTGGCTGCACTTCACTAGAATAAAATTTTCACTGCCTTAAGTCTATATGAAATAATACAAATTTCTGCAGAATGTGATATTAAGAATGTGAAGGCTAATTCTCCAAAGGGTTCTCAAAAATTCAATTAATAGCATACAAGTGGGGACCTACAAGGATTTCTGGGGAGCATCTCATTTCTTCTTCCCCTACTATGTTTTCTTTCCCTTTCCTGAAAGCCCTCATTAGGGTTGCCAGGTCCTACCTGTTGCTGGCGAGAGGCTCCAGCCCACTGTCCTTAAAATCCTGGCAAGTACACAAAGCACACGCACTGCAGTGATGTCACCCAGAGGTGATGTCATTGCACAGGGCACGTTGTGGGGGGGATGCTCTAGCATTTGAGAAAAAAACTATATGGTTACCTAAGAGTTTTTTCTCAGATGCAAGAGATCCCCCACCCCACCCCCGCAACGTGCCCTGCACGACAACATCACCTCTGGGTGACGTCATCGTGCTGGGCATGTTGGTGTGGTCAGGGCTGCTTGGGGGTGGGGCTCCCCTGCTGGCCAGCTGAGCAGCAGCAGGTTGGGGGCCCTGAAGGCAGGTAAACCCCTGCCCTCATTGAGGGGATGGCAACTCTAGCCCCCATACCCTTTCCCCATTTCCTGCTTCCTTCTCATTCTACCCACAAGCCAACCTACTTTTATCTGTCTTCAGCTCTCCCCCCCTTCCAACCCTTGGCAGCTTCTACCCAGGACAACTATGTTCGACTTGTGCACTGCAGGCTGTCAGGACAGGCCCAGCTGTGCAATGTGAGTTGCAGGGTCCACTTGCATAGGGGGCCTGTGGGAGGCACCTCACCTTTTTCTGCTTCTCTCCTCACCAAAAACGAATCTACATTTGGCCACAGTGAGAATTAGATATGACAAGCGGGGACCCGTGATACTCGTGGGGGGGGGAGAAGGTGGTCCATGTGGAGGAGGAGGAGGAAGCAGCTGCAGGTGAGCCTTCTCCCCCGCCCCTCTGTACCAATGGTGAGGCCCGGGCCCACCAATCCTTCCCCCCCACCCCCCCCTGGCACCAACGGCAAGACTCGCATGGCTCCCAGCCGCCAGGCCCACCAATCCTTCTCCCTCGCACCAGCAGCGAGCCACATGGGCCTGCGTCCCCTCCCCTCCCCTCCAATGGCCAGAGCATTCTCTGTGCATGCTCAGGGAATGCTTTTACTTTTGGGGGGATTTAAGTCCCCCCCATATATTTTTTTCAACTTTTTAGATTTTTCTGCATACCTGGGGACTGCTCCAAGTGTGCAGAAAAATCTCTCTGCCTCCCAAGTGCCCCCAATGTGCAGATTTAGATATCCGCACGGAGGGGGCAGCTTGGCTATTAGATATATAGATGATACTAATCTGAGCTGTTTTGATCAATATATCCTTTATTCCTTAATTGGCAACAAAATCCTAAACTCTATACTTCATTCACCACAGTATCAAATGGCCCCAATATTGTATTTATGTATCTTGCCAAGACAGCACAACACTCAGTCTTTTCAACAGAAAGGAAAGAGGAGGGTTATGAGCCCCACTATAATCTCAGGAATAAAGAACTTCCACATAGGTGCACTGCATGAGGCCTGTACAATGTGTTGCCCCCACGGGAACATGTACAGGCTGAACCATCAGAATCAACTTAAATGTAATTCTCAGAATTTTATTTCCTCACTTGTTTGGTTCCCTCTCACCTGTGCCATTCCTTGATTGGCCACTCTCTTCCCGTTCAGCCCCTGCATGTGCTATTTACAATGTCCATGAAAGTATGACAAAGCTTCCCCCTCCCCTTCATTACTAAGGGAAGACAGATGTTTCTCTGGGGCTTTTTCAATGAATGTTAACCATAACATTTTATTTTATCAGGAAAAGAAGGAGAACAATTAAGGTCAAAAGGGAAAGCTAGTCTGCCAGATAATACTACCCTACTGAAGAGTTCCTCTCACCTCTTCCATAACAGCACCCAAAATGTGTGTTTTTAAAAAACAAAACAAAAAACAGGACTTACCAAAGATTTATATTTCTTTTCAAGTAGCTTTAACACCACTGTTCTGCTATAATAGGAATGCTAAAATTACAAAACAAATTAGGACAATTAGAACACTTGCTTTTATGTTTAACTGTAAGCAGAAACAAAAATTGTCCCTATTCTTTTAAAACAAATGAAATTTTAGATTACACTGAAACATATGCCATTTTCTTTAAAAGACAAAACAGTATTTTAATGAAAATATATATTTTAGATGTAATGAAATAAAAATACACTAAGAAGTTACACTATAGTTGGAAACCCTAGGCTTAGGCACTAAATTAGAAAGGTTCAGACAAGTTCTAGAAACAAAGGCATCGTTAATGCCCTTCCCTGATGGCCCGTTCCCAATTAAATCAATCGGACTTAAAAGTGCTTAACTTTGAACAGAGCAGTCACATAATTTCTTAGGTTAAAAGCAAAGCAAGATCCTCACATACACTTGAAAGCAAAGCAAGTTCCCAAGAGAGTTGTGCCAGCACTATTTCCTGACTTTTTGCCTGTTTCCTATAGGATACCTCTACAGGTTTCTCAAAACTTGGTTTCCGTTAAAAAGAACTTTAAAAAAAAAAATCATTGAGTAGGATTTTCAGCTTTATCAAACTTGCAGTGGATATTATAATTTTCTTAAGGAACATTTGGCATGATCAAGTTTAGTGCAAAAATGTAGTTATCCATTACTTGATTTATGCCTTTGGTGACTGTACTTTATCATGTGCTATGACAGCTGTCTATAGCACACATACAAGGTTAGTTTTAGAAAAACAGTGCTTGGTATTGTAGGATTTTCATTTTCTTTTACTACTGGATATGTGCTTCCCAGAATGCAAAGGTAGCATTACAACATTCATCAGCCTCATTCTCAAAACAAAATAGTTGCTAACAAAATGACAATCACCAATTCACTCAACAAAACTAATCTTTTCAACAGGGTATGGGACAGGACAGGGTAACTTACTAAAGTTGTTGCATCAGAGGAAGATAGAACTACAGCACTGAGCAGAAAATCCTAAGGTTTTATATATTTATTTATTTACCGGGGGGGATCTACACCACTGAATTTCCATCTTATTATCCGCTATCAGAGCATGGTAGCCTAGCAAGCAATGGAGGGTATTTCCATAATACCCCTATTCCATACATGCAGGATGTACAGAGAATCTGCAGTCTTTTTCGGAGATTATCAGAAATTGCTACTTTCATTTTTTTTTATTCTAGACTGTGTTGCACTGCACTAACACATTCAAATATGTACCTTTTGAAAACAGAATCTTAAAAAGAATTGTTAATTCAAGGCATTATGAGTAAGGGCCTTGAAGGGTCACTATGAATCAGCCCTAAGCATAACAGAAATAATCAGTTACAATCAGCAAAACATTTCAGTTTTCTTACCATCCATTTTTTAAACCACACAGCTTTGAGATCAACTAGAGCCAAGAAATACACTGGTTCCAATGATTTTAGAGAAACTGTGTGGTTTGGTTCACATTTTACTGACAGAAGTGAAAGAGTACTCTCCATTATTTCTTCCATGTACCTAAATCGGTTTCAAATAAAGAGCTATTAAATAAAAAATCAATTTTATATTGATTACATCAACATTTAAAACTTATTCATAATACCAGTTATCTTTCTATATGATCCAGATAAATACACAATAAAGAAAGAATCAAATGCATTTAACTTTGTTCATGCTGAAGCAGAGTGTTATAACATAGCTTAAGAAGTCCAGAAACTGAATGTGCTATTCTTTTCTGTACCCCAATAAAATGATGTCACCTTCAGAAGAAAATTAAGAAATTAACAATGTGCAGAATAACATTATGAAGATGTATTGGGAAAGAATGAATACACAACAGTTAAATGTCCAAAAGAATTTAGACAGGTGGAATGTACCGGTAACTGTTCATGCTTAAATATAACCAAGACCCAGTCAAAGGTGAAAGTATCTGTGGTCCTAAATGACCAAACTGAAACCAACACAGAAATATTACATGAAGAAACCTCACTTCCAAACCCTAAGCTACTGGCAATTGCTGGCATCTATTAAAGGACACATAAAGGGCAGTTAGTTTAGGGAACTGAGCTAAAGTATTGTATTCTTATTACATCTACTTTAGTCTTGAACAGATTGACTTATGAGAACCAGCATTGGAAGCAGCAACTAAAATAAAGTTTCCAGGTCCCTCCTGTCAACCCACTGGGGCTGGGAGAACTTACCAGGAGCGGAAGAGAGACCCAGCCTATGTTGCTGGTGATGTCACTTCCGGCATATACCAGAAGTGATGTCATCATGTTGTGACACTGCAGTGACACCCTGGTATTTGGGCGAAAACTCTATGGTAAAAATGGCTTCTACCATAGCGATTTTGCCCAAATACCAGAGCATCACTGGGAAGTTGGTAACATGATGATGTCACTTCAGGAATTCCCCACCTCCAGCTGAGGGCTGGCTACCCTAGGTTAGAACTGCTCAAACCACCTAGAAGAAGACGACCACCATTCTTTAATTTATAGTGCAATCCTATGTAGAGTTTCTTCAGCCTGGAGGAACTCTGCATACGACTGTACTGTTGGAACTTAACAAATTATCAATGTTAGTAATTTATCACAAAGAAGCACCGAATGACAAAAGAGAACAAAGAAGACAATTGCTGAATAGTAACATACTTTTCTGGTTGACGAATCCAAAATGATGGGACTTCCCTCTGGTACTCATTTAGCAAACGTATCTGTAAATAAAAAATGTAACTGTTTGCTTTATTTTTTAAATGGGCCTGATTTAAAAAGTCATTTTAACTCAAAAAAAAGAACAATGGAAAAGGTAATAAATACCTTTTTAAGTAAACGAATTATATCTGGGTTACTCATATCAACACCCATTGATATGGCAGGAACATAATTATCTTCAGAAAGAAAGTATAGTTCTAAATATTTTGCTGTAAAGAGAAAATTAACTGCTTCAGGACCAGTGCAACTGTACGTTTCATTAATTTAAAGGCAAATTTAAATAATGGCATGTTCGTGTGACTTAATGAACTTGCCTAAACTTGTGTAGAGTTCCCTTGTCATATTTAGTGGACACGAAGAAAATGTCCTGGCATAGAATTTCAACACTTTGTCCTGTAAATATAAAAAAATAAAATAAAAGATTTGTGTAAATTTAACTGCAGGATACTGACAACATTCATACACAGTTTACAGTTCAGTCATACGCAGATTTACTGCAGTCTCACTCTACTGAAATCTGCATTGGATTGCACTTTTAATTCATCTGTGTCAAAGGTTGTATTATACAGGACAGATCCATAAATATTGGACGCACTATACAGTTACAATAACCTCATGTGGCTCTGCTCTGTGTGCCCCGAATTTCAAAAGTGATGTGGGGGCAACCAGAAATGAGACAAAACTATGAAGAACGCCTTATCTCTTTTACTCTTGTTGCTGCTGTATGATAGCTTCATAATTTTGATTATCTCCATGAAATATACATTTGTCATCAATTTTATGCTGTTTCCTTGAAACTGTATGATGCTCTGTATATTTTATTGCATCTAACTCTAGACTGAAAATTACCTTTAGAACAATTTACTGTGAGTGAAGGGCAAAAACTGGGTTCAATAAATAAATAAAACTGTATTTTCTATATTTTCTGTTCTACATTGTTCAGTGCCTGAAACTTACAGACAGAAAGAGAGCAAGGAGATTGCTAGGCTAGAACCCTTGTCTTTGATATTTTATTTCTCTATGTGTAGGGACATTCTTCATGTTTAAATATTTCTTCACTTAGATTATAGAATAATAAAGTCCCAAATGACTGTACCCTATGTGCATTTGCTGACAAGCATGCTGACAAGCACAAGCATGCTTACGATAAGCTGTACAGATTCACAAATGAATAGCAAAACCAAAACATCTGGCCCATCAGGATCTGGGTTTGCCTTGAAGGAAAGGCACATGTACCAAATGCATGCAAGGAGGAACATTCCTTGACAGATCAGCTTGGGGGCAAGACTCCATAACCATCTGGGGAACCACAGGATATGTTGTATTCCTAAATCTTATTTCAGTGCTTATAGTCTTTCAACAAATGTATAACACTTATCCCCAAAGAAATGTGTTCTTGTAGAACAAGAAAATCAAAACTGTGCATACAGAAGTATATGAATGCTGCTTTAAGAAAATACACTTATAGACACAATACACAGGCCTACTTTACCTTTTTTCAAATAAATCTGAGAACTATATGAACCGTTTCATAAGATGATTAAATGTATTTTTGACTGACACAGTGTGTAAATTCAAATCAAGTGATACAGTAGACAAAGCAAAATTAAATACTAGTATCTGTCTTACACTGAAATTGGGATCAGGATCCAAGAGGGCTGCTGCAAGATGTTTACGCAAGTTAGTCCAACTCTCACAGTTTAATATATCAGATGGCGGTGCCGAACACAGTGTCTGCATTGCTTCCTGACGCACCTGCAACATCCAGGAAGAGATGTTTATAAGAAGAACAATATTCTCATACTTTCTTCTTTACTTCCTAACCAGCACTCAACAAATTTACTCTTTGCTGCCTACCACATCTCCCCTCTCTTACTCATTCTCCACCTCTGTCTTTGTAACAGCAACAGCAGTATCACATCCTCCACACACATTTATCTTGACAATCATTTTCTCCTTCCTGCATCATTATTCATTGCAAATCTTCACTGCCGAACATTCAAATACAAGATAACTTGCTAGCCAAAGGACACTTCCCACACACAGGGCCTTCTAGCCCTTCCTTCCCTGCTTCTGCCCTGAAGAACTGCTTCCAGAGGTTGGGAGACCATCTGGAATGACAGCTGATGTGCAACAAGTTCTCTGGCTGGAGGGGCAAACTGGAAACCTCCATGCAAATACCAGTTTACATGATCCCTGCACTGCTAAACACAAAACCCTAATATGTACAAAGGCAATCAGGAAAATACGATTAAGTTACCTAATAGGTTAAAAGGTCACAATAAAATCCATGCTGAGTGACACTAAAAATTCAAAACGGAATGTGATAGTTAATTTGGAAGGCTTGAAAAAAGACTAGGCAATGCATGGCAGGTGGGTCTATCATCACTTTATACAGGATAGCTAAATGGGAGCTCCTTGTTCAGAGAACCATAAAGTTGGAAGGGGGGATACAGGCCATCTAGTCCAACCACTTGCTCAATGCAGGATCAGCCTAGAGCAGTGATGGCGAACCTTTTAGAGACCGAGTGCCCAAACTGCGACCCAAAACCCACTTATTTATCGCAAAGTGCCAACACGGCAATTTAACCTGAATACTGAGGTTTTACTTTAGAAAAAAACAACTCATACATTAACTTAAGATGATCCAAACAAAGTAAGGAAAGCAATCCCAAATGCTTTCATTTACTTAAAATTATTTGGCAGAGAATTCGACACTTTAATGATGGTCTGGGCCTGGCTGGGGCGATGGCACGCGTGCCCACAGAGAGGGCTCTGAGTGCCACCTCTGGCACCCGTGCCATAGGTTCGCCACCACTGGCCTAGAGCATCCCTGAGAAGGGTTTGTCCAGCTGCTGCTTAAAGACTGCCAGTGAGGGGGAGCTCACCACCTCCCTAGGCAGCTGACACTGCTGTCAAAGAACTCTTACTCTAAAAAAGTTTTTCCTATTATCCAGCCGGTACCTTCCCGCCCTTAATTTAAACCCATTATTGTGAGTCCTATCCTCCGCTGCCAACAGGAACAGCTCCCTGCCCTCCTCTAAGTGAGAGCCCTTCAAATATTTAAAGAAAGCAATCATGATCCCCCTCAACCTCCTCTTCTCCAGACCATACATTTCCAGGTCCCTCAGCCTTTTCTTGTAGGGCTTGGTCTCCAGGGCCCAATCATCTTCATTGCTCTCCTCTGTACCTGCTACATTCTGTCAACACCCTTTTTGAAATGAGGCCTCCAGAACTGCACACAATACTCCAGGTGTGATGTGACCCACGCGGTGTACAGAGGGACTATGACATCTTGTCAGCACCAAATGCTGAGACAATAAGTAGCGTCACTGTTGGAAACAGAATGTTGCTTTAGACTGATTCTGGTCTGACCCAGTAACAGTCATCTTGATAGGCAATAGATAAATCTAATGGCCACAATTCTGTTGGTAGGATCTGGGGTGGGGGATTCTTTACAGATATCTGAGGCCATACATGAAAGGTATTCCACCTGGACCACATCCAAAAGGAAGAGCATGCCTAGTTTTTAAAAAAAGATTGTTACTCCAACAAAATAAAACAAATGGCCAACTTTGTTTTAGTTTTAAAGCGGCTGCATCTGGTCTATAGTTTCATCTTGATTAATGGCTGCTGTATGAAATAAGAAGAGAATCAGCTATACCCAACATTTTCCTTCCTTCTTTTAGACTCACCTCTTTTGGCTGAGCAGGATCTAATTTTTCTACAAGTAGCTGCAATTGTTCTTGATTCATGAATGTATAACTCTGCAATGCATTGTAAAATGCTTGTTAAGTAAAGTCTATTACAAACAGGAATAAATAGCTTTAATAATTAGCCAATAATGGTATAAAATTTACTCTGGGAGACTCTTATTATCTTACTGGAATATTAAAGGGGATATTTTCAATTAGTAACCTTAACAACCTAAGGACAAAAAAAACCCTACCACACTTGGTTGATTATAAAATGCTAAATAAAATAGTCTGTCATAATATTTGGTAGGAAGGGAGGGGAAGTATTTTGGAAATAACAAACTTCATGGTGGTGCTACTGATAAATATGTGAACAGATTTGAATATATATTTAAGGAATGAAAGTAAGAGAACATAAGATAAGCCGTTTTGGATCAAGCTAATGGCCCATCCAGTCCACCACCCTGTGTTACATAGCGGCCAAAACCCAGATGCTATCAGGAGGTCCACCAGCAGGGCCAGAACTCCAGAAGCCCTCCCACAGTCCCCCCCCCCAAGCACCAAGTATACAGAGCATCACTGCCCCAGATACAGTGTTCCATCTATACTTTGTGGTTAATAACTACTGATAGACCTCTGTTCCATATGTTTATCCAATCCCCTCTTGAAGCTGTCTATGCTTGTAGCTGCCACCACTTCTTGTGGCAGTGAATTCCAGACGTTAATTATTCTTTGGGTGAAGAAGTACTTCCTTTTATCTGTTTTAAGCTTACTGCTCATTAATTTCATTGAGTGCCCACGAGTTCTTGTATTGTGAGAAAGGGAGAAAAGTACTTCTTTCTCTACCTTGTCTATCCTATGCATAATTCTGTGATTTGCATAAGATTCAATAATTAAATAACATAATTCCTATCCAAAGTTCCGTGTATAGCACACACAAGCTCTCACACTGACTGCATCATTTGGAGTATCCCTGTGTACACAATGGACAATGTATAACTGCTACACTGCAGTTAATAGGAAGCTGTAAATTGTGAAAGAATTATGTGTGGTCCTTTCTATACTTCTAAATTATATGTATTCTGACTTTCGGTGGGGAAATACAGATCCATAACAAAATCAACAGGCTTCTAGCCCTTAATCTAAATGGAATATATTATATTCACTGATTTTTCAATATTTTTTAAATTGACCTTGATGAGCCTGGCAGTACAAGAATTTCTTGCAGGTTTCATACACTCCATGTAGGAGGTTCATAAACAACTATTTTTCTACTATTTTATAAACAACTATTTTCCTGAGGGGAAGCTAAAAATCACAGGCTACGTGTAAGCAACAAATTAGATGTATGTATATGGAGCTGCGGTGGCTCAAGTGGTTAAGACGCAGAACTGCATGCTGTGGAAGGTCGGTAGTTCAGCAGTTCAAGACCCGAGTGTGCCGCATGACGGAGTGAGCTCCCGTCTCTAGTTCCAGCTCCTGCCAACCTAGCAGTTCGAAAGCAAGAAATTGCAAGTAGATAAATAGGTACCACTTCAGTGGGAAGGTAACAGCGTTCCGTGCGCCTTGGTGTTTAGTGATGCCGGCCACATGACCACGGAAACGTCTTTGGACAGCGCTGGCTCTTCAGCTTTGAAACGGAGATGAGCACCGCAACCCTAGAGTCGGACTCGACTGGCTTTCGAGCAAGGGAACCTTTACCTTTACCTTTATACATACATACAAATTAGATGTGACACTGGGACCTCCACGTATTTAAAACACAGAAGTGTCTTACTTTTAAAAGCAAAGGAGTTGTGGGTAAAAAGAATCCTCCATCCCTTTCACTACCCGCTCCTCCTCCCTGGTACTCTTCTCCCAGACAGGCCTGCAGTACTGAAAATGCTTGAGGAAAGAGGCTATAGAGAGGGAACCCATGAGATGCCTTTCACTGGAATGCCCTTATTGCAGATTCTGCCCCCCTTCTTTTTATGTAATGGAAGTATTTCTGTTTTAACATGGAATTAGCACAGTCCTGTGGAGTTGCCAACTCTGGATTGGGAAATTCCTGGAGATTTGGGGGTGGATCCTGGGGATGACAGGGTTTAGGAAGGGGAAGGACCTCAGTGGGGTATAACATCATAGAGTCTACCCCCCAAGGCTGCTTTTTTCTCCAGGGGAACTGATCTCTGTTTTAATTCTGGGAGATCTCCAGTCCCAACCTGGAGGTTGGCTACCCTTTTGTCTTGTCTAGGTTGGCCCTGAAGGTTCTTGCTTTCAGAAAAGGAGTAACGAATAGCCTCATGTGACACATTCAAAATGCAGGGCTGTTGAAGACAAGAGCTCAAAGATTAAAGAAAATATGCTGGACTGATTCTTCCCCTCTCTCCTTTCACAAAGGAGTCCCAAGTGCTTTCTCCAAGGCTCAGTCTGAAGGTAGCACATTACAATGACTCTCCCACTTTGTGAAACAGAAGAAAAACCCAACACTGCCTTCAGAATGAATCCGTATTTAATAGGGAAGGTAACAGCTTTCCGTGCCCCTTGGTGTTTAGTCATGCTGGCCACATGACCACGGAAACGTCTTCGGACAGCGCTGGCTCTTCGGCTTTGAAACGGAGATGAGCACCGCAACCCTAGAGTCAGATTCGACTGGCTTTTGAGCAAGGGAACCTTTATAACTCAGTTAAGAGGGCCACCCCTACACCAGAGCTTAAACCAGCACAATACTTGGGATCCTATGCTCCCCCAGCAACAACATCAGAGGCAAATAGCAGTAAGAAGAAAAAGCTACAACTCCAGCGCCATCCACCAATCACAATGATGTTAATCAATAGTGCTTCCTCTGAACAATATTCTGCCTCTAATTTCCTACAACTGTGCTCTCTATTTACACCAATTGAATGACAGAATTGCTGTTCAAAAGGCAGTCAAATGTCTCTCCAGAACTAAATGAGACACAGAAGTCACTTGAAAGGCAGAGAGAGAAAAATCCAGTACAGGACCACCATGTTTTTATGAGCTCTCTGCCTTGTGTCTCAGCGCTGGAGAGACGTTTGACAAACTGCTGCTTTTTAAATTCACTATATTCACATATTCTCTCCTTTGTCCCTACAACTTGAAAACCTTTTTTGCATCCAACATCATCCAGTTTTGTCTGCAGCAACACATCCTATTTACCATTTTTACAACTGCAGATTCAAGCACTGCCATCATGCCTTGGAAGAGCTTATTTCTCCCATCCCTGGCCTTCTTGTTTTACATTTGTTTTGTTTTGAACATCCAGCCTGAAGTTGGGTTCTTGAAAACTCAAAAGCTTGCACACTGTTTTGTGATATCCGGTTGGTCCTAATAAACAGCATGATGCAACTTTTGGTTTGGGGCTCTAAAAAAGACACAGCCTGGCACAGAGCCTTGGAAAGACAAAATTATGGTAAAGATGCGGAGTGCTGCATCACCTCTTTTTGGCCTTACAGCAAAACTAGCCCTAAACAAAAAAACAGCCATCATTAGCACTGCATCACGGAAACACAGCACAATCTCATCTCTGCCTCTTAGGTAACAAAGAGATATGTGAAGAAGAGAAAGAGAAGTACTGTAACAGTGAGTCAGAACAGCAAGAGCTCATGTGATTATCAGAAGACTGATAGCTGTCCCTTTGAAATGTTCTTTTAAAGACTATGGTGTACATATAGGGATGCCAGCCTCCAAGTGGGATTTGGGGATCCCCTGGAATTACAGCTCATCTCTAGAATACAGAGATCAGTTCCCCTGGAGAAAATAGATACTTTTGAGGGGGGACTCAATGGCATTGTACCCCACTGAGGTCCCTGTCCACCCCAGGCTCTACCCCCAAATCTCCAGGAGTTTCCCATCCCGAAGCTGGCAACCCAACCCCCCACTGGTATTCAAGGAAGATGTGGCAACCCTATGTACATAGGAATAGTCACATATAAACACAAATAACCAGAAAGCAGGATTTCTTGAACAGGGGCTTTCATCATACCTGATTAAAGGAAGAATCACTATCAGAACAGTTATCAGTATGGTAACTGCTGTGCTGCTCTGTTTTCACTTTCCGTTGCATCTCTTTAGAGCGCATGTGATCTTCTTCGAATTTATTAATCAGAGATTCAACAACAACCATCATGACATTCTTCAGAGAATGCATCATTTCTCTGTACCTTTAGAGTCAAGGAAATGTTAAAAATAAATATTATAAAGGTTCAGAACCCTCAATAAATTCTATTATTGTTGGGCCTCATAGAAAATAACACCCTCATATGCCGAGATATTGCATGATTAGAAGAAATAATCTATCTGTGCTTACCAACAAATCAGTACTTTCATGGGGAAAAGAATGTGTGTGTCATTGGCTCAAAACTGACATGCTGCTCCTAACTAAATAAATGGCTTATTAAAAAAAACACCAGCCCATTCATTAATTTATAAAAGCAATTAAGCACTAATTAAGTAACAATGTTTTCCATGACATTTCTAATTTCCTCTTACAGAGCAAAGCTGTCCACATATCACTGTCATTACTGTCAAAACATTCCTAAAATTGATCTCATCATTAGATTTACTGAAATTCCTACAAGGGCTCCTCCTTGTCCATGATACTTTTGCACTCATACGGTATGCCCCCATTGTCTGAAGGTTAAAACAAAAAGATGCCAGATTTTTTTCAGTTATCCGACTGAATTACAAGGGATCCCAATAATTTCTTGTTAGATACAAATTCACAGTTCCCTGATTTGACAGCATTATTTTAATCAATAATATTGATTTGTTTGGATGTTTTCAGGATTATAAGTATTACTATGTGGCACTCTAATTTTTCTAGATATGTGCACTAATAGCACCAGCACACACATGGGACTGCTATGCTCACAACAGCTTTTTCATCCCATGTAGACCAATCTCAAGGACAGATCTGTCTTCATAACATTACAATGCATCAACAGTTCCATCAACATTACAGTTATGTTCCACCAGGCTCTGAGCCATGGATTTAAGTATACATGGAGCCAAGTTGAGAAATAGATATATAGATATGGATCTGAGACTAACATCACATTAACTAGACAAAAACTTGCTTGCTGGAAACCATGGCTTGCATTCAGCCAACTGCCAAGAGAATTTTTCCTATATTCCTTGTTTCCCAATATTCCTTTTTCACCTGGAAAGATTATTCCTCAGACTGTAATAATCCTCAAATAACAGTTTCATAGAATATCTCAATTTGACTAGGAATAAGGCCGTTGTGGAAATAAATACAAGCAGCTCTAAAAAGAGGCTCTGGGTGGGTGCCATGGCCTTGGGCACTCAGCATCAATTTGCTGTGGTGACCTCAGCAGGGATAATGACACAGTGGTAATTCTGAGTGATCTCCAGCCCTCCCCTGGAGATTGGCAACAACAGTTCCCCAGGAGGAAATGGCTGGATTGGGAGGTAGAGTATATCATTGTACCTGTCTGAGGACCCACCCCTCCTCAAACCCCAGTCTCTCCAGGCTCCACCCCTCAAATCTCCAGGAATTTCCCAACCTGGAGGTGGCAACCTTATTTTCTTCCCAGCCAACCATCAACGTACTGTTATCTGCCCCTCTGACTTCAGGTTTCCATCTCTTCCCCCCTCCCTGCATCCTCTACCTAGGAAAAGTACAGTTTTTCTCCGTAGTGGGAACCCAAGCAGGAGGAAAGCGATCTCAGCAGGGTAAAATGACACAGAGTTAACCCCTGCAAAGCAGCCGTTTTTTCCACAGGAGCTGATCTCTGCCATCTGGAGAGCAGTTTTAATTCTGAGTGATCTCCAGCCCTCACCTGAAGATTGGCAAAAATGGTTCCCCAGGAAGAAAAGTAGTCTTTCTCCGCAGTGTAGACCAAATCAGCTTACATCATTCTCCTCTCCTCCTTTTGATCTGCACAATTCTGTGAGGTAGGTTAGGCTGAAAGTCTGTGACTGATCCGAAATCACCCACTCCACTTCCACAGCAAGAACCTGTGCCTGACAGACCCTGCTCTGAAGCGCTAACTGCTATGCCTAGGGTAGCCAACCTCCAAGTGGAGCCTGAAGATCACCTGGTATCACAACTGAACTCCAGACAACAGATCTCTCCCCCCACACACACACAGAAAATAACTGCTTTGGAGGATGGCCTCTGTGGCATTCTATTCAGCTGAGGCCTCTCTCCTCCCCAAACCCTGGCTTCCATAGACTCCAACACAGAATATCCAGGAATTTCCCAACCTGGAGCTGGCAACCCTAGTGAGGACTGGCCTCAATGAGTTCCCCACAAAAACCTGGAATGGTCTTCCTGCCTTTGCCTTTTTACTGACAGAACCAAGCTTGGTTGCCTAGCAGCAGCCACTGAGGGAAAAGTTAATCCCACAGGAGCCAAGCAGGAGGAGTGTCTTCGTCAGGAGGGACAGCCATTTGGCAGATTATTCTGTGAGGGAAGAGTGTCCAGGCTGGCAGTGGGCGGGGCAGAGGAGCAAACCCAGCCCCCAGCCAATGGAACACAAGTACTCCTGAGTGGCAGTTAATGGGCCAATGGCTGATGGAGCGCACTGCACAGCCAATGGCAGAGCTTGAAATGGCCAATACGTAAGGGAATTATATATATAGGATTCTTTTCTCAATATGCAAAGAATTGAGAGCTGATACAGAACTCTACAGCATGCCAACATAAAAACGGTTCCAAAAGATTAACAGTGTTAGTAGAAGGGACAACTTCATTCCCTTCCACTCGTCAATGCAGTCCCCTGTCCTGGATGTCTGTTCTATGACTCCTTCCAGAGATTGGAAGGGACTGCTGAAAGGAGAGCAAGCAGAGAAACTCTGTATGCCCTCTACAGACTGTTGGCTGAACCCAAGCTCTTGTTTCAGACTGGAACCTCTATAGAGTTATGGATCAAGTGACACATTTCAGTCACTGAAATAAACGCATCAAGCTTTAGAATTCCTACTTTAATGACTATTAATCCCAGGGTAGCCCGATCCCATCAGATCTCAGAAGCTAAGCAGTGGTGGCTCTGGCTGGTGTTTGGATGGAAGACCTCAAAGGAATACCAGGGTCGTGATAAGGAGGCGGACAACGGCAAACCACCTCTGAAGTCTCTTGCCTTGAAAACCCTATGGGGTCACCCGTAAGTCAGTTGTGACTTGATGGTGCTTTCCAACACCAGTCCTATTGTTTACAGAAATGTATTTTCATTCTCTGTTAAACATCCCCATTCCATTATTCTTTGACAGGACAGTGAAATGTTGAGAACTATCAGCATATCTAAACTCTGAAACACCAGCAAGTATGTCCACCCAAATATACCTAATCCAAATGCTATGAGCTGTCATGACTGGATAGCTGATGTTCAGAATATTTTTCCCAACTGTATGACTTCTGTTAGGAGCAGGTCTTTATATTGGACTTTTACACATGAATCAAGTTGATATTAAAAAGACTGCTTGAAACACTGGCCAAGGACTCTGAGCTATAAGGGGTCAAAGAAAGGTTTTGGAGACAGAAAAACAGCTGAATCATTAACCAGTTAAGGCAAATAACGACTCAGGAAAGAGGCCCCTAGTTATCTGCATGTTAAGCTGGGAGAAGCCAGCAAAAGACAATGGGTTTCGAGGTCGTGCCCAGACTTGTTGTCTCCAAGATAGTAAGTTTGACCCTGAAGAGAACCCTCCCGGAAGATTTATCTCACAAGCACCTGGTGTTTATCTGACATGCTGACACTACAGATGACCTTTCGGTGACGCTGTTACACGTGATCCCAAGCTTCTATCTAAGCACCACCTATTAGTTAATAAATATTAGTTAAAATTGACACGTAGCCAATCACGGACATGTTGGGGAGGACTCTAT